>NC_086330.1:133793038-134093038 GCF_032445375.1 Bacillus rossius redtenbacheri | reverse complement strand
TTTCCGACAACTCAAGAAATGAAGTCAAGGATTTTCGCTCAGCCTCATTCATGGAATTTACGAAGGCTTGGTTATTAATTAAATTTCTTATTTCTGGGCCGTTAAATATTCCTGTTTTGATTTTTTCCTTAGTCAAGTGAGGCATTTCCCCCCTATAAAAGCAAAGCATTATCCGTTCTTATCAAGAGCCTTTACAAACTGTTTCATTAGGCCCAGCTTATTATGCTGTGAAGGAAAGATGATTTTCTCTCGTACAACTAAGGGTTCGTTAATAATGTTTTTCTTATCCAACGACCATGTCTCCTCTCTTAGGTCACTCATGTCTAACCCAGTGGTGTGTTTTGTCTCTGCTATCCCAGAGCACAAGAAACAAGGATATTTGGTGTGGCCACTTTGCTGTCCGAGGAGAAAGTTTACTATTTTTAAGTCCACATAAATCAACCATTGATATACATTATATCTTCTCCAAGACCAAAGCTACGGTGCCTTATGTTTCTTTCATTGCCGTTGAGTGTTCCCATTGCTCCCATTGTGTAGAAGAACACATATCAAGCTACGCTTGTATCAAAAAGTAGAGCTAATAGAAAAAAAATTCTTATTTAGATTCAGCGCTCCAACTATAGCTAAAATTAGTTCCAAAATACTAGGCATAAAAAAAATTTCTTGTTGACCTGTATTATTTATAGGCCTACCACTAACCGAACTTAACCAAAACTTTTACTTCGGTAAACTTCGGAACTGTTCGGAATGTGGTTGTCTCTTTCATCCGTGAGAACTGTATGCTAGCCGATCCAATTGAAACGGCCACGATTGTTTCGTAGATGTATTTCACTTCAGTCGCAAGGCCGCTGAAAGAAACAAAATTCCCGGGGGCAAATAATTTTGTAGGGCCCCTTTCTATTATTAATCTACTATTTTCCTAAACCCTACCTTTAAACAAAATCTAAAAACTGTAAACGTTACAATGACATAGCAGTAGATATATCTGTGCGTATTGCCTAACTTGTAAGGCTTCCAAATAATTCTATAAACAATCATCGTAGTATCAGGGTAAAATCGTGCATAAAAATATCTCGGAACTAAACCGAGTAGGCTAGTATATAAAATGCCGGTCCGGCGTCTGGTGCTAGCTAGTGCTTGGTGGTGGTGGCGGTGCCACCATTTTGGATTATGAAATCATGACGATCATCTTGGATGGCCTCGACATTGCCTTTTACCTTGACCTTCACCCCGGACGCCATCTTGGATGGCCTTGAAATTGACCTTTAACCTTGACCTTGAGTCCGGATGTCATCTTGGATCCACCATTTTGTTTCCACCATCTTAGATTTCTTCGTTTGGAATTATGTCACATCCGCCATCTTGGATTTTAGAACTTTCTGAATTTTTGATTATGACGTCATCGCTGCAATTTTCGTTAGTCACCATCTTGAAAATCCGTAATTACTATAGGAAAAAATAATGAATAATTTTAAAATTTATAAAATAATTATATTAAATTATAATAAAACATTCCGCCATTGTGATGTTATGGCCACCATCTTGAAAACCTTTAATTATTATGCTATAAAAATTGGAAAATTATTATAAAATATATAACAAAAATATTTTTAAAAATTTTAATAAAATTTTAATTAAAAAAACTCATTTACTTCATCAAGCTTGGAGTCTTCGGTTCCAACCCGGGGAATACACAATAAAAATGGGACAGATTCTTTCTCCATGGAGGCTACCGACAGACTGACCTCCCACCACTTATACCAAAGCATATAGGTATTATGGCAGCTAGTATTAAGCCACGTCTGCCATCTTGTTTTCGTCTGTCTTTCGTTCGTCTTCTTTCGGCCACCATCTTTAATTATGACATCACACCCGCAAAAATGTTTTTGTCTTCTGGAGGCCGCCATCTGGGATTATGACATCACAGAAGCCATCTTGTTTTCCTCTTATGGAAGCCGCCATCTTGGATTGTGTCATCATAGTGTCCCTCGTGTTTTCGTCTGTTGCAGGCAGCCATATTTATTTTCAGTATTTGCTACCAGAAGCGCTAGTGATACGTAGTACACAAATCGTCTGCCAGAGTACACTGCCACCATATTGGTTTTATTTCTACCTGTTAGAGTGCATTAGTATTTATTGCCAAGGCGTGCACCATCTTGTTGGTCAACTTGGCCGCAATCTTGGACATTCGTAATTATTTAGCTATAAATTCAGAAAAAAATTCCAAAATTCATTAAAACTATCACAAATTAATGTACTGAATGATGTTATCTCCTCGTATTCTTGGTTCGATAATTGATAGATGAAAAAAAAATTAAAAATCTAATTTCAATAAATATGGCGGTAAGTACTAAAAGAGGCTTAAATTCCTCTATTAGCAGCCTCCAGTTAGCCAATTATCACATATTGACCAGCATATTGAAAATCTGTAATATTTTAGATATAAATTCAGGAAAAATTACATAAATAAATAAAAATTGACTCATTTATTTACTGATTGATTCAATACTAATCTTGTGTTTGGTTCGATCCTTGCTCGATCCAAAAACCTGTATTCTAGGTTTAAAAAATACACATTTTTAATAAAAGATTGTCAAAATCCCAAACGCAGCATAAATTCCTCATCCACCATCCTCCAGTAAGCTGATAATGACATAGTGGTCTCCATCTTAGAAATTAATAACTCTAGAAATTTGGAAAAAATTCTAAACATTTTCAAAAAAATCACTTATTAATGTAATGATTTATTTTATTCATTTAAGTAAATGGTTCAATCCTTTGTTGCTACAAAAAGTAATTAATGCTCTTAAATATTTATGTAATTAATCATCCTCATTACAAACAAAGACTCCTACCAGCTGAATAAATTTGTTAATCTACATCACTATTCCTCAATGGAGGAACAGTGTTAGTTCGGTGAATATTTTTTAATTGAGTGCCAACTACAAGCATATAAGCTAAGTGCCTCTGAAACGCGAGGCCTTATTGGACGATACCTGTTAATGCTTTAAAAAAAATGACATATTTTAAGCAGACGGGACAAAGTCTCCGAACTGTTAGACCTACAATATGGATAGAATCCATCACTGTAAAATATACTAACTAACTTAGCATTTTTTACGCTTTCTGGAGGACCAAGTATACTGAATAAGGTGTTGACGCTTACTACAAGATCAAGAGGTGCTGAAGCACATTAAAATCTTCAAACCTTACTTAAGCCTTGTTTACGCACATTTTCCGAAAAGGATGCACATTTTATACAAACACTCACCTCATAAAGAATACAATCTCATCACAGGGATACGATCTCGTCACAGGGTTATGATCTCGTCACTGGGATTCGATCTCGTCACAGGGTTACGATCTCGTCATAGGAATACGATCACGTCACAGGGTTACGATCTCGTCACTGGGATTCGATATCGTCACTGGGATTCGATATCGTCACGGGGATTCGATCTCGTCACAGGGATACGATCTCGTCACAGGGATACGATCTGTCACAGGATACGATATGATACGATCGGCGGGATACGGTAGGATACGATCAGCGGGATACAACTGGTAGGATACGATCAGCGGCATACGACTGGTAGGATACGATAGGATACTATGAGAATTCAGTCTTAGTAATAAATCAAATTTCGGGAAATAAAACAATAATTTTAATATCCAAAATATGATTTATATTTTTAATTTTATACCATGCAAGTAAAACAAGTCATTTTTGTATGTAGCCTGCATTTCTTAGTTCACGGAGTATGGAGGCTACTTCGTTTATGTGCGAGAATTTTTCTCCACGAACCGATGCCACCAACAGTCTCAGACGATTGACCAATATGTTAGGATGATCTCCCCATGAATTGTAATCAATCTCTTCTGCTGCTACTGCCACCTTCCATGCATGTTTATTATTTTTAAGATCACAAAAGTCTTCCGTTTTAACACCAGCCTTAAAGTCCCCATCATCATCGTCCCAGTGACCATCATAAGCTTTATCAGAATAATTTAGTTTAATGCGTCGTTTCCATCGTTTTGGCCTCATTTCACCATCATAATCTTCTGTCTTAGTAGTTTCAAATTCTTTTATTGGTACTCATTTTCTGAAAAGCTGTTGTAGATTTTATGGTTTACAGTAATATTATTTAATTCTTCAGCCAGAGTAACAGAAAATCCATTAGAGAATTCCGTAGGAAGATCAAATCATTCTTGAATCATCTTAGGAAACTTATAATTTTTTTCCTGTAGTACGATATCTTGTTTCCATTTCTTCGATGTTGGAATCTCATTACATTTCAATGCAGGTGATGCAGATGTCCAAGTGATGATATATGCCTACTCCACATACATTCGGTTCAAACACTGACTTGTTCTCAGTAGACGAAAAACAGAATACATTCACAGGTTTTGATGTGTTTTATTTTTTAATTTAACACTTCGTTAAAACTGAAAGCTACAATTGTCTCAAAGTAAAATTTTCCGCAAAGGACTTTTGCACAATTGCCTTTCTCATGGAGTCTAGCATTGTTGGTTTCAGTGAACGAAATGTCACAGTACCGACACATATATGTCGACGATGACAATACTGCTTTAAAATCACGCTGACTGTTTTTAATACGTCATTAAAATCGTTTTCCATAGTTCAAATAGAAAATGATACATCCAGGGTCTAACACTCTCACTTTCGAAAATTTTCGCCTATATGTAATATCGCATTTATAGGTATGCATTTAAATATTTCATCAGCGGGAATTAATTTATCTCATACAAGAAATTTGTTGCAAGTAGTTCCTATTACTGCCAACAGATAGCGCCACGTGACGTTTTGAGGTAAAATATTTATATGTATTTATGTGGGATGTGGAATGCTCTCTCACGGTCGCAAGAGAAGGGCTACGCTATACCTCGAGGAGAAGGAAGTTCGTCTTACATGAAAGTGTTTCTCAGCCGTCTCAAGGCATAATAATCGAATCAACAATGAATCTCTTTTATTTGAATTACACAAAAAAAAAATATTGTAAGTGCTGGTTTGTATACAGGAATTCGCCAACTAAACAAAATTCTGAATACAAGAGCATGGCTCATTTAGAAAAAAGAATTGCATGCAGTGAAATTTTTCTCTAAAATAACCAGACGCCAAACAAAGTATTGTCAAGAGAAAAATCAAAAGCACTCGGAGAAAACCAACAGAAGTCTCTAAAATCCAGCACATGACATCACCTTGATAATGTTTGTGCAGGTCATTGCAGGTGTGCACAGAAACATTAGTTAGTACTTTTACAAAATATTGCTTTGGAAACCAGTTGCCAAGGATTAATTATTAGTACTACAAGAAATATATTGTAACTTTGTACAACACATGTCTTTGCTTATTTTTGCGTACATGAAATACCTTTTTCGACATAATACTGAATATTTCGTACGAAAATTGGCGCAAATTTTATATTTTAGTTGATGTTTCATTCAAAAATATAGTTTTTAAACCATGGAAAGGATACTTTAATATTCAATATTCAACAATTTGACTTAATTTTGTTGTATCATGCTTATTATGTGCGCAGTTAATACTGGAAAGCTATTCAGGGAACAGTTTACAAATAACTTTAACTATTGGAGGTACTGGGAGAACACAAACCATAAATGCCCGGGTAAGAATCCGAACCCAGTATAAATTAGAACATTATTATTATTTTTTGTAGCGCTACAGTTGCTATCATGTAAATGAACAAATGGTTAACTATCTGTAATGTCACCAGATGATCGCAGCCTGTAAGCGCCCCAGCGGGTCCCGGGGAGTGATGTGGGGGACCCCGGACAGCCGGGGGCCGGGCGCGCCCCACGCCCGCCGCGACGGGCTGGCGAGGCGCTGTCGCAGTCGGCTGCGCCAATTAGCGCGGCGCGGCGACTACGGTGCTGCGCTCCCGGCGTCCCTACACCACGCTAGGCGGCGCGACATTCCACAACCCGCCTGCAACTAGTTCTACAAAGTCTGGCGTGAAGACGGCCCGGCAGCACAGCTGGAAACTGCTGCCCATGTTCCCCCTCGCCCCTTTCCCAATTGCTTTCAGAATTGCAATCGCTCAGCGTAGCGCGGGTTCGAGCCCTTTTGCGATTGGAGGCCGTTCGCAAGAGAGGCAACTGCCGTATTTGGCCGGACCAGTCAGGACGCGTATGCTCCGGCACTGAACGACTGTGGTTGGTGTGCTGACAGTGGATATGCACCTGGCATACAAACCCAGCCAACAACGAAACACAGACAATGCTACAAAGTTTTAACTCACACCTGGTCTGGATATCTCGTCGCGAAAAGTGCATGGCCCTACACATCTATACTAGTCACCCGGAAATCTCGCGGATTTTATTTTATTTTTGTTGGAAGGTAGACTGCAATCATGCATACCTTTGTTCTTCTCTACGATTGTGAGTCAGTCAAATACCAGCTAGAAGTATAGTGACCGAATCACATCGACCCACTACAAAGAAGGGGAGCTTCTACAATAAGCCATCAGCAAATAGGAAAGCATACGTGGGAAGAGTGTACATAGTACCACGAATTTTAGCCTGACAGCAAACGAATCCGCGTAATTTCCGGGTCTATAATCATCACAACCAATCAGTAGGTATATAATTTATGAATCTGATACATAGAGGTATTAGGAGATATGCTGTCGCCTGGGTCTCTGCGTGGTCCGTGTTTCGATGCCCGTAACTGGCAGTCGGGCCACGAGACACGCTACTGCTGCACTGTAAATCTTTTTATATAAATGGAACAGATATATTCATGTAAAATTACAGACATTTGTAGTTTTCTACATTTACATGAAAAAAACTGCATCACTTCAAAATAGTGTTCCCAGTAATACGGGGATCTGATTCTTACCCGAGCATTTATGCTTTGTGATGTCCCGGTACCGCCAACAGTTAAAGTTATTTATAAACCGTTCCCTGAATAGCTTTTCAGTTTTAACTGTGCACATTAATAAGCATAGTTAAACAAATTAAAGCCAAATTATTTAATTTTGACTATCGTTTCCACTTACCATGGTTTAAAATAATTATGCTTGAATGAAAAATTAATAAAAATTTCAAAATATGCGTAAATTTTTGTAAGAAAACCCCAGTATTAGGTATCTGGTAAAACGTATATCATTTCATATGCAAAAATAACCATAGTCATGTGTTGCTCAAATTTACAATAGCTTTCTTTTAGTATTTCAAACTATTTCTTGGCAACATATTTCCAAAGGAATCTTTCATAAAAGCACAGGAAACGTTTTTTGTGCATGACGACAACACAAATTGCGGCACACCCGCTAGTAGTATCGTCTGACGACGCGGCTAGTCCAGCACTGAGCACAGCGTGTGGCGATGTTCAGGGGCCATCGTTGAACGGCTTATTTGCAACAGTTTTGAAACAAAAAAGGGGTTAAGGGATGGATAACAGCATTTGGTGCGCCATTGAAGTTAAAAAATCTCGGTAACTTTGTGTGTCCTAGTTTCAATCTATATTGAGTTTGTGTTTTTCGTTAAACGTTCATGTTCAGTATCGAACTAGTAATTAAATTTTATAATTTCAACAAAAATACACGTATTTGGTATACCGTTAGTAAAAAAATCACAATGATTTTGTTTGAATCAGCTGAATTTGATAGTTCTTGCGGAAAATCGTCAGCCAATAATGGCATCCTGTGCAAAAGAAAATAATCGGTCTATAACTAGAGGCATGTATTTTTCGCGAAAAGATTTCGAGACTAGCTGAGAGTTCAAACACTGAAGTATCGTCTGTGTTTTGTGGTTGGTTGGGTTTATTCCAGGTAGTTGTCTACTGTCAGCACACCAATCACAGCCATCCAGTGCGCTATCAACCGCGTCCTGAATGGCCCGGCCAAACAGGCAACATCTCTCGCAGACGACCGCCAATTAAAAGGAAACAATCGCTAGCGCAGGCATACCTTATTGCTGTCTGAGTGAAGACCGGAAAAATTCGCGGATAAATTTCGCGATTTGCTAAAATTCAAATTATTATAACTTTGTGCTGTTTCTGTATAATCCGGAGGACTCTGGGGCCGATTATAGAGCCTCAGTGAGAGACGTATCGTATCGTATCATATGGTACCCGGGTGACACGCCTCACGAGTCACAGCCAACGAACACGGGATTTTGGCCCAAGTATGCCGCGGATCGTGAAGTCTATCCCGTAGCAAGAACGGCATAGCAGGGGGGGGGGGGGGGGGGGGTCAACAGCTCCTCCTGAGAAAAATTTTATTTATTTAATTTTTCTAGGAGGGTATCTTTATGTTTACTTAAATACATGTGTTTAAACTTTTATCTCATCAAAAGTTGTATGTAAGTAACTACTAAGGTTCTGTATTTGAACCCTATTCCAAGGAAAATATATCACTTATTTGATGTACTTTTTTTTGCAACTGCATCCTTTCTTTGTTAGATAGCCCCTCCCGAGAAGTTATTATGGAGCCGCCATTGTCCTGAAGGTCATTTAACCCGCGAATTTTTCCACTCCCCAATAATGATTGATCTGATATTTTCGCGAAAAATACATGCCCCTATCTATAGCATGTAGGTATAGCGTTCTGGTTCCGATCGCAGATTGAATATAGATACGAATAAAGTGATTTAAGCTTCTACGCTCCGTACCAGGATAAACGCCTATGTATAGGAAAAAACGTTTTTTTACACCCGATACTGGTGATGGTTATTTACAAGCCCAATTATGAAAAATTGAATTATTTTTTCAGGTTTTTAAATTTGCTTTCATGACTATTATTTTATTAGGTTTGAAAACGAATGAAAAATGATGCTATAATTTTTAAAGCAGTGTGAATGAGAAGGTTGAGTTGTGCCACTATGTTTACGTTTACGCGAGTAAACCAAAATCTGTTTGTTATCCGTATTTATTTTCCAGCACCCATAAATCCTTTACGCTGACTGGTCAAGCGGACTTGTCGCGTGTTTGTAGGCACGGGAGTTGTCGGTCACAAAAATTCGCTGCTACGCAGCTCCGTCCGCGCTCTTACCTACCTCTGTCCACACTCTACAGTCCCGATGAACAACGTGACGTAACTACGAGTATGTCCAGCTATCAGCGTGGTGTTGAGTCGCGCGGCTGTGCGCAGATACCGGTGGGCTCCAACAACCGGCTCGACGATGTTAAATTCTAGTCGACTAGCAGTATAATGGCAGACAAGTAGGCCTTAGCGATTTGTGCATTGCGTTAAATATAGTTTAATTTTTAAATAAAGTTATCATACACTCAGCTATAAGTTTCTGATGTGTAACATCTTAGCTCTCAGTATACGGCATTTGGTGTGAGTCATTTCGTGAATGCGACGGAAGTCAAGAAACGGTGCTGGCATCTGTGGCGAATGACGCAAACCAAAGTTCACAAAGACATAGGAAATTTTTCAGTATTAAACTGTTTAATACATTTTAACAAGTTGGGTAGTATTTTAATAAAATTCCATATCGAAAATCAGGTCCAAAGCCGAGGCTTAGTATTTTTTCAAGTAATTTTCGTTTTTATCGGAGCCGTTTCATTATACAGTTTAAAATTTCGGTCTTCTAATCAAATAATTCATTAGTCGACGCAGATGCTCCGGCAACGAATTCTAGCGGCTAGAAACTACATGTGATTAGCGTCCAGAAATTTGGTTGAAAAAACCATTTTCTTATATATATCATGCTCGGCATTATTTTAAATAATTCTAAGTTAAATTTTGTGACAGAGTTTTGTATTTTAATTTGCAACATGAGAACACTTGAGTTTGTTCTTTACCGAGGTTAATATATATTACTTATCACTGCCGAGTACTGAGAGACTCGCTCACATTTTGGTTTACATTATATTTTCGCGATGAATAAAATTTCCTAACTAGCAGGATGAAGTAACTGCAGACAAAAACATTTCAAATTCCTCTCGTATCCCGTATGTACAACTAAAAGAAAACAAAAAAAAAATGCAAATAAAATTGTTTTAGTTGAAAACTGAAACATAGTGTGGAAAAGTCAACAGACGTATTAAATTTGTACTTCATGATTTATAAACACATTATCCATGTTAATGGTTTTTTTTTTACATAATGTGCCTTATAAATCATGTCAAATTGTTGTTATCATATTTAAGTTATTAAAAAAAATATATTCTATATGATTGAAAGGCAAACTGAATTTTTTAAAAAAGAGATTAAATTCGCGTTTAACTTAATTAGGTATAACCTAAAACTACTTTGCTATGCAGGGGTCGCTCTCATGTTGACTTGGAGGGTCAACAGGGCAAACACTGTGCACACCAACTGGCCTGCGCCTTACCTCCGCGAGTGAAAGCCCTGGTTCCTTCTCTCCGCTCCTGGCGGCCGGGATGGGTCCCTGGTCCCTAGGGTGACGCCCTGGTCCGGCATTAAGGTGGCGGCCCCTACGAGACCGCGGGGACTTTTATTTCAATAACTGCCGTGCTCGTTCACACAAGCGTTTAACTAATCAATGTCATGTAAAAAATTCAAACACCTACTTCGTTGTAAAAGTACAAAGTAATCGTCAGGATGAATTTACAGTGACCAATTAACTACAGATTTACATATCCATATTGGCAAAAAAAAAAAAAAAAAACCTTAATTTACGTTATGAGAGTATGGAGTATTTACATATGAACAAGTGTTCACGATAGTCGAGAGGTTAGGACGCTAGATGGTAACATTATGTCATGGGTTGGGTTGTTCGCTAGTTATAAGAGTTTACTTGTACTTTTAAATGTGATTGATAATGCTCTAAATTACACATTGTTCATTAGTAGCTGTAAACTACAAAATAATAAAATATTTCTAAAGGTAGTACCAGTAGTATGTAAATGGCGGTCCGGCGCCAGGGTCCAGGGGCGTTGAGCTGGAGCCGGGTCAATGACCGATTGCTCTGACGTCACGGCGGCCATCTTGGATGGTGGTGACCTTGACCTTTGACCTTGACCTTGAATTTGATCCTCAAAACGTGTCAAAATCGCCCAAAATTGGGCAAAATTTGCCCAAAATTCCTCAAAAATCGTCAAAATTTCCATTTTGTTGGAAAAAAAATCCCGCCAATAATTCTCAAAAAATTCCACAATTCAAAAATTAGGATTTCGAAAATCCTCAAAAGTCGTTTTACCTTAGAAACCACGAAAATTCCTAAAAGCGGCTTAAAAGTCCTAACAGCTAGCCGCTTTATACCGCCAATGTCATGACCTTGAAAATTAGGATGACATGCCACCCATTTTGAATTATAACATCATCGTTGCAAATTTTTTTACGGTCGCCATCTTTAAAACCTTTATTTATTATCCGAGTTTAATGAAAAAAAAAAAAAATAAATAAAACATTCAATCAATTATATTTTAATAAAAATATTTAAAAAACAAACATTTACGACACGGAGCTCGAAGTCCTCGGTTCGAACCCGACGAGTGCAAAAAAATTAAAATGGCGACCGAAACATCCCCCGTGGTAGCTGCAGGCAGACTGACTCCCACCACTTTTTTTCAAAGCATATATATCGTCACCTAGCATGACGTCATGTCCGCCATCTTCTCTTCGATGCTGGAAGCCATCACAATTGTATCGTCGGCGAGAGTGCGCTGACACAACGTTAGTTTAATTCTTACCCGCTAGAGTGCAGTAATCATTTATTATTGCTGTGACACCCGCCATCTTGTCATTTGGGCGCCATCTTGATCATCATGTAATTATTTAGCTAGAAATGTGGGAAAAATTTCAAAATTCATTAAATAAATTGGCAATAAATATACTGATTGATTCGATCAAATCCAGTCCTTGGTTCGATCTCTGGCCGATACAAAAAATAATATATTTAAAAATACATCAAAAATTACAGGTTCGAAAATAAAACACTGTAAGTTCTTTTACAAACATAATATTTATTACATAATTTCTATTCTACTACAGGATCAGTTGCGAAAGCCAGCAATCTTATAATCATTGGTTCCGCATCGGTGTGAAATGACTAATTCTTAGCTCCAATCGGTTTATACTAGACAGAGACCAACCAGAACCTTTACTGACATAGTCCTCCTCTTCTTGACAGAGTTTCGGGAAACCGTGTTTAACAGTTTGCTTCACATCGTCAGAACTGTAAATTACTGCAGCCGAAGTCTTGAATGCACACTTCTTCTCTTTGTCATCTAACGGATATGGCTTTCCATATATACAGTCCAACCACAAGTTATATTTCAAAGGTCCGTTTGTTGCTACGTCATCAGTAAGCTGATTGATAATGTTCTGTCTAATATCGTCAAGAAAATTACAAATGTCTTTCGACTCACTTAATGTATTTAGATAATAGTAGTCCTTCAATGTTCCACGAAATGCAGACTGCGCCAAGTAGAAGCCATTATCATTCACCTGTAGAGCACCGATAACAGTCTTAGGTTTAGTTCCATGTCCAGACGCCATACCAATCGGTTGCTGCTCGTCCGTTTTTTTGCCTGTACGTTCACAAGCCTTCAACCTAAACCGAGGAGTCGAAATTTCTGCAGGTAGTTCAGCAGTAGGCGCACGGACTTTACCGTTGCATTTTTTCGAATGTCGTCGCAAACTATCAGTTCGAGTAAACCATTCATGACACTCATCGCAGCGAAACTTTATACGAGAAGGATTCTTCTTGCATTTGCTCCGCTCATGTCTTCGTGCATCATGGGAAAATGCGAACGACATATCACAGTAGCTGCAAGGATACCGTGGTGATGAAGACGAACCTTTCAGACCCGAACCAGATGACGATGTTACTGCAATTCTACCATTTCCAGGCATACTCTTATGCACATCAATCATTCGTTATAAGATTGTTCATACGTAGCTTCAAGTCTACGAGGCTCCAATGCATCATGACTTGTTGCAAGTAGTAATGTCTCATTAAGACATGTCATTTTATTGAAAGTTACATTTAATTAGTGATTTTCGGCTACTAAATCGACACTTGCAATATTTTTATGAGGTGGAAATAAAAAAAAATATTATTACTCAGTCTAGTAATATACCATGAGACATCTGTGAAGCACTAATGTACAAGACGAACTTCCTTCTCCTTGGTGTCTTGCGAAGCGACGCTTCTTTTGCGGGCGTAAGTGAGCATCCTGCATAAAAGAAATAAATATTATTTACCTGCAAGCAACACGTGGCGTTATCTGTTGTTGAAAAGCGGAACTACTTGCAACAAGTCATGATGCATTGGAGCCTCGTAGACTTGAAGCTACGTAAGCAAGTAGCCTTGTAATCTTATAACATAAAGCTGATGGTGCAGTTGGAGCAAAAGAGAAAATTCCGTCGAAGAAAGATACGGTAATTGGAGCCTTGTAGACGAGTAGCTTCGTAGTCAAGAACTCATGCAGACTTGAAGTCCTGTATCCTCGCAGTCACATAAACTTGTGTTCTAGAAGCTTCGTAGCTCTGTAGCCTTTCAGTCTCGTAAACTTGAAGATTCGTAGTCGTGTAGTCTCGTAACATCATGGCTCGTAGTCGCGTAGTCATGATGTCTTGGGACCTCATAGAATTGTAGCTACGTAACCAAGTAGTCATGCAATATAATAACATAATGCTTCTGGAGTAGTTGGAGCCGAGTAGACTTGTATTCTTGTAGCTTCAAAGACATGTAGTTTCGTAGCCACGCGGTCTTTTAGCCATGCAGTCTCGTAGCCATGTATAACTCCTAACCAGCTAGATCATTTAAGACTCGTAGCCTTGTGGCCTCATAGTCTCTTAGACTCGTAGAATTCTAGCCAAATATATTTGGAGTTGATGAGACAAAAGACAGTTGGAGCCAATGACTGATGGAGTCACTAGACTGATAGAATCAATAGACTGATGGAGCCAATGAATATTGGAGCCAATGAATACTGGAGCCAATGAATATTGGAGCCTATGAATATTGGAGCCAATGAATATTGGAGCCAATGAATATTGAAGCCAATGAATATTGGAGCCAATGAATATTGAAGCCAATGAATATTGGAGCCAATGAATATTGGAGCCAATGACAAATGTGCGGTCTTTTCGATGATGGTGCTGCCTTTTCGTTGTCGTTGCTTCCAAATGTGCTGCCTTTTCGTTGTCGGTGCTTCCAAATGTGCTGCCTTTTCGTTGTCGGTGCTTCCAAATGTGCTTCCTTTTCGTTGGCGGTGTTGCCTTTTCGTTGTCGGTGCTTCCAAATGTGCTGCCTTTTCGTTGGCGGTGCTGCCTTTTCATTGTCGGTGCTTCCAAATGTGCTGCCTTTTCGTTGTCGCTGCTTCCAAATGTGCTGCCTTTTCGTTGTCGGTGCTTCCAAATGTGCTTCCTTTTCGTTGGCGGTGTTGCCTTTTCGTTGTCGGTGCTTCCAAATGTGCTGCCTTTTCGTTGGCGGTGCTGCCTTTTCATTGTCGGTGCTTCCAAATGTGCTGCCTTTTCGTTGTCGCTGCTTCCAAATGTGCTGCCTTTTCGTTGTCGGTGCTTCCAAATGTGCTGCCTTTTCGTTGTCGGTGCTTCCAAATGTGCTGCCTTTTCGTTGTCGGTGCTTCCAAATGTGCTGTATTTTCGTTGTCGGTGCTTCCAAATTAGCTGCCTTATCGTTGTCGGTGCTTCCAAATGTGCTGCCTTTTCGTTGTCGGTGCTTCCAAATGTGCTGCCTTTTCGTTGTCGGTGCTTCCAAATGTGCTTCCTTTTCGTTGGCGGTGTTGCCTTTTCGTTGTCGGTGCTTCCAAATGTGCTGCCTTTTCGTTGGCGGTGCTGCCTTTTCATTGTCGGTGCTTCCAAATGTGCTGCCTTTTCTTTGTCGGTGCTTCCAAATGTGCTGCCTTTTCGTTGTCGGTGCTTCCAAATGTGCTGTATTTTCGTTGACAGTGCTTCCAAATGTTCTGCCTTTTTATTGTGCTTCCAGAATGTGCTTCCTTTTTGTTGATGGTGCTTCTATTTTTAATGTTGTTTTGACTCTAGTATTATAATAAATTGTTCTTGATTTGACTAGCGTATTATTCCATCCGGTGCATGTATATAAGCGAGTCCTAGACAACAGATCGCTCAGTTTGTAACTGACGACGACGGTGTACGGATCACCTAGTTTGTTTCTTCTGGTGCATTAATCACGTAATTACCTGTTTTTGCGAACTCGATGGCATCTTTACCGACTTTAACGTCGAACTCGATGGAGGTTGTACCATTGACTACGGGAACCTTGACGACAGCTTCGACGGAGAAGGAGCAGAATCCGTTGGCAACGACGACGACAACACTGGAGGAGACTTCATCAGACGTGATACCACCAGCAGAAGAGACTTTAATGCCGGTAGTGCTGGCTGTGCAGGAAACCTCGATGAACGATGTTTTGCCCTCGATGGAGACTTCAATGGACGGAGAATCGTCAACAACTAACGAACATCGGTGTCGTTACTGCGACAAAATTTTCTCAAACAACAGCAATGCTCGTCGACACGAGAAGAGCGAATGTGCCAAGAACCTATATCGTAAAATGTTTGTTTGTGAGAAATGTCATAAGCAGTTTGCCAGAAAAGATAATATGAAAACGCACATGAAGACATGCAAAGGACCAGCTGTGCGGCAGAAAGTAAAGGTTTTGGTGCAACAACGAATGATTGATGTGCATAAGAGTATGCCTGGAAATGGTAGAATTGCAGTAACATCGTCATCTGGTTCGGGTCTGAAAGGTTCGTCTTCATCACCACGGTATCCTTGCAGCTACTGTGATATGTCGTTCGCATTTTCCCATGATGCACGAAGACATGAGCGGAGCAAATGCAAGAAGAATCCTTCTCGTATAAAGTTTCGCTGCGATGAGTGTCATGAATGGTTTACTCGAACTGATAGTTTGCGACGACATTCGAAAAAATGCAACGGTAAAGTCCGTGCGCCTACTGCTGAACTACCTGCAGAAATTTCGACTCCTCGGTTTAGGTTGAAGGCTTGTGAACGTACAGGCAAAAAAACGGACGAGCAGCAACCGATTGGTATGGCGTCTGGACATGGAACTAAACCTAAGACTGTTATCGGTGCTCTACAGGTGAATGATAATGGCTTCTACTTGGCGCAGTCTGCATTTCGTGGAACATTGAAGGACTACTATTATCTAAATACATTAAGTGAGTCGAAAGACATTTGTAATTTTCTTGACGATATTAGACAGAACATTATCAATCAGCTTACTGATGACGTAGCAACAAACGGACCTTTGAAATATAACTTGTGGTTGGACTGTATATATGGAAACCATATCCGTTAGATGACAAAGAGAAGAAGTGTGCATTCAAGACTTCGGCTGCAGTAATTTACAGTTCTGACGATGTGAAGCAAACTGCTAAACACGGTATCCAGAAAATCTGTCAAGAAGAGGAGGACTATGTCAGTAAAGGTTCTGGTTGGTCTCTGTCTAGTTTAAACCGATTGGAGCTAAGAATTAGTCATTTCACACCGATGCGGAACTAATGATTATAAGATTGCTGGCTTTCGCAACTGATCCTGTAGTAGAATAGAAATTATGTAATAAATATTATGTTTGTAAAAGAACTTACAGTGTTTTATTTTCGAACCTGTAATTTTTGATGTATTTTTAAATATATTATTTCTTGTATCGGCCAGAGATCTAACCAAGGACAGGAATCGATCGAATCAATGTGTTAATTAATGAGTGAATTATTTAATTAATTTTAAATTTTTTTTTCTCATTAAAATTGGATTATAAATACAAATATCCAAGATGACGGTCGTACTGGCTTATAGGATGATGGTTGATTTGGAAACTTGACTTCTTTTAGGACTTTGATCATTATTTATTAATATTATTATTTTTTTACATAAAATTAAATGTTTTTCATCGTCTAGGGATCGAACCAAGGACTGGATTTGATCTAATCAATCAGTATATTTATTGCCAATTTATTTAATGAATTTTGATATTTTTCCCACATTTCTAGCTAAATAATTACATGATTTCAAGATGGCGCCCAAATGACAAGATGGCGGGTGTCACAGCAATAATAAATGATTACTGCACTCTAGCGGGTTAGAATTAAACTAACGTTGTGTCAGCGCACTCTCGCCGACGATACAATTGTGATGGCTTCCAGCATCGAAGAGAAGATGGCGGACATGACGTCATGCTAGGTGACGATATATATGCTTTGAAAAAAAGTGGTGGGAGTCAGTCTGCCTGCAGCTACCACGGGGGATGTTTCGGTCGCCATTTTTATTTTTTTGCACTCGTCGGGTTCGAACCGAGGACTTCGAGCTCCGTGTCGTAAATGTTTGTTTTTTAAATATTTTTATTAAAATTTTATTGATTGAATTGGTTTATAATTTTAAAATTTTTTTCATAAAAATTGGATACTAAATAAAGATTTTAAAGATGGCGACCGTAACAAAATTTATAACGATGACGTCATAATCCATTTGGGTGGCATGTCATTCTAATTTTCAGGGTCTTGACATTGGCGGCTTAAAGCGGCTAGCTCTTAGGACTTTTAAGTCGCTTTTAGGAATTTTTCGTGGTTTCTAAGGTAAAACGACTTTTGAGGATTTTCGAAATCCTAATTTTTGAATTGTGGAATTTTTTGAGAATTTTTGGCGGGATTTTTTCCAAAAAAAAAATGGAAATTTTGATGATTTTTGAGGAATTTTTTGCGACTTTGACACTTTATGAGGATCAAATTCAAGGTCAAGGTCACCACCATCCAAGATGGCCGCCGTGACGTCAGAGCAATCGGTCATTGACCCGGCTCCAGCTCCACGCCCCTGGACCCTGGCGCCGGACCGCCATTTACATACTACTAGTACCATATTATTATTTCATTATTTTTTTAATTTTACTATCTGAAGTGGTTTAATAAACTGGCATTTGTGATAAATCTAAACATGCATGCATACATTAGTTTGCGTACCAAGGAGTGAAAATACACCAACAGCTATGGTTTATTTATTCACCACACAAATTCAATTTCATTTTTACACTTTTGATCGTACTTTTACTTCAGTACTAGATTAAAAATACATCAACACATGCTATTAAACGAAAACTAGGTAGAAATCTAGAAATCTTCTTGACGTCCCACCAAGATGTTGACGGCAATAGATAGTTTTCCTTCCAAATCTACCTCAATACAACGCTTAAATTCAGTTTAATGCCTATTTCACGAGTTCAGACGCACGAGGTGCCTTCCGAAACAGAGGAATAAATACAAACAGGTTAATTTACCCAATCACATTTTTATCGTTTGAGCACAAGGAAACACAGCGTTACCAACCACAGCGTCCCTTCTCTCGACGAATGTTCTTTTTAGATTTAAAACGATTTCGTGGACTTGGTATTACAATGGCGCATGTCCATGATATTGCTTTAAATCAGTCTTCCCCGTTGCAATAATCTTTCAAAGAACGCGTAATGTTTAAGCAAAATTATGGTTTTAATACCTTCCGCTCATGTCCGAAGTACGTGCACATACATTGATATGATATGAAAGACTATCACTCATCGAAAATTATGAACGAAATATAGTTTTAAGTCTCGCCGAAATCAAGGTAATTAGACGCGGGGAAGTGTGTTGATACGAGAATTTATCACTGACAGAATGTGGGGTGGGGGAAAACAGGCACACTAGAAACCCAACAGCTCGAGGCAACATCCACCACATTTTAAACATTCGGAAATTACTGTTTTGACATCACTTGGGAAAAAAATCCTGTTTTAGCCTTTTTATCGCACAAAGCTAACAGTAAACAAAACATAACACGTGAAATTTAGACATTTAGACATTTAGAATTGAGGCCATGTCCTACAGCAGGGGCCGTTAAGGGACCCAACTAGTCATGTTATATCTGTGTTAGTTAGGCGGAATGATAAGTGCGATGCTCGCTGGTGCTTCTAGCGCGGTATCGCCTCTAAGCGCAAGGCTTTGTACTGGCGCAGTCTTCTCGTCGTGCATAGGGAAACTATGAGATTTGAATGGTAAACATAACATTATATGGCGGTTAAATGAAGATAAAGGTGAATACATGTCCCTTGAATGCTTTCAAGAATTTGTACCAGGTGTTTCATGGCTGAAAATTATCCTGATAACACGCGTTTTAGCCATTTTCACTCTTCTAAAAATTCTGTTTAAAAACGAAATAAGGAAACATAACTACCTATCCGCCCTGATCATATTCTTAAATTCTTTTCTTAAACAGAGACACCACTCGGATATCTCAAGCAGTTATCAAATCACGTGGTTTTTCCTGAAGATCTGCACACCGTGTGTGCCCGGGTAGGCGAGGGCCTTAGGAATGTTAGCGTGTAAGCAGCGTCTTTTCACGTCCGTAGGTGTAAAGAGTGGATACGAAATACTTGAAAGGAAAATAAAACGTGGCATTCGCACGCGTTAGAAGTGAAACTTTGCACTTCAGTGCTCCACTTGTACGATAAACAAGGATTAAACTAAACAATAATGTGAACAATGGAGGTTCACACTGAAGGTTCACAAACAAGGCTTTCTACTTTATTCGTTATTAGTCCTCCCCTTCACCCTCTCCGTCATCGAGTCCCCCACTCCTCGGCGTTGCACTGTTCGTTACGCTCTGGTGAGTCATCACCTCGATCCACCCTATCGGTTGTAAATAAGCCTCGATTCACCTTACTGGCTGTAATGAAGCCTCACTTCAAAAAGTTGTTTGTTTTGGAGACCTACTGAAGTGTGAAGCTTGCGCTAAAATCGTCAAGCTCTATCCGCCAATCGGAGCGCCGTTTGCCTTTGGTCGTCCGCTCGGCAGTGACAATGAACTCCCGCCGAGAGAAGAAAACGGAAAAAAACGCACAACTCGTAACCTCGGCCTCTCTTCGCTCTTCGCGAACGAAAGCGAGGTTTCTGGTCCCTCTCTCTCTCTCTCTCTCTCTTTCTCTCTCTCTCTTTCTCTCTCTCTCTCACACACACCCTCTTCTTTTTCCTTGTGAGGGATGTCCAAATCCGATGCGAATAGTCGTCGAATCGATTTGATCGTTTCGACTATTTTAAGTAATTGAATCGATGAGTCTGTTAAATCGAATAATTTATGTAGATTTTTTAAATACATGAAAATAAATAACAAAAACAAATGTTAGTGAATCTTTCAGTACTCGCTAGAGATGTGTTGACATCTGACCTCGGTAATGAGCAAATTCATATGTTCTCATGCTACAAATACATTTATATACGAATATATGAACATTGCGTTTTCAACAAAATTTTTGGACGCACTCGCCGCTAGAATTCGCTGCCGAGCAGCTACGTCGAATTTTGAATCAGTTGATTAGCAGACCGAAATGTTATACTATGCATATTTAAATCAAGAATATTCGTTTGCTATACGTTTTAATCTTCAAGCGAATGTAATTATTTCAAATGTGTTTTTTGAGATACAATAATTCCTTTTTAATGTAAGTAAGCAGAATTTCGTTTCGTTTAGTCATAACCTAGAGGCCAACGGATAATCCTATTAATTTTAGCGTTTATATTCAAGAGCTTCGTTTACATCTTATAACATTTTTAGGCATTATAATTAATGGAATATATTATCTTCCGTCTTTGAATGAATGATATTTTTATATTGTCATTTTTAAGTTGTAATTTGTACCGAGAAAGTGATTTTTGATTTTAAATTCATTTTAATAATTTAATTGATTAAGTTAAAAGGTTGCTGCAAAATTTTCACCCATGTAATGCTTGTAAGGAAATCTAAAACACATGGCTGTTTACTTTACAGTTCGAATAATATAAGAGCTGTAACATAGATTTATTTGTAATAATAATGGACCCCAAAATAGATTCTCATTTATTACTATTTATGAAATTTAAATTTTAAGGTTTAGCAGAAACATGGCCGTTTTGAGCCGTAACCTTCATTACAACCAGGCACAATACAAAAGCCAGGCATTCTCTCTCACCACTTCTGCTTATATGACAAATGCGGAGAAATTTTAAGGCATCGGTATATATTAGGCACTTAGCAAGCACTTAAACGAATGAAAAAATACTAATCTGGAAAAATAAATTCAAAAATTGAGACAATGAGCAATTATATTATATTCTTATACGAAATGCCTATTTAACACAGGGTTAATAACGGGCTGAACTTATATTAGTGCCGGTAGTAGGCAGGCCACCTCAAGCTACGCTAAGCAGACCAGGCACGCCAAGGAAAAAGGATATGAAATTGCCAGACCTTACTATATGACCGTGTTCCCGCCGAATACCGTATACCGAGAGCTAAGATGTTACACGTCAAAACTAACTATTTGGAAAATTAAGGGGCCCGCCTAGTCAGGGGTGTTTGTGTTGATGAGGCGGGATTTATAGGCCAACGCTCGCTGGTGCTTCTAGCGCGGTATCGCTTCTAGGCGCAAGGCTGTAGCGCGCAGTCTTCTCGTCGTGTATAGGGAAACTATGATATATGAGTGGTAACCATAACATTATATGTCCGAGAAATGAAGATAAAGGTGTAATCCTAGACCCTTGAGTGCTTTCAAGAATCTGCACCGGATGTTTCATGCCTAAAAAATATTGCAAAAACGTGGTTTTGAGCAATTTTCACTAATCTAAAAAAAATGTTCAAAAACGTAAACAGTACAACACATCAACCCGCAGCTTATTCTTAAGGCTCAGTTTCGCCTTGCAAAATGTGTTGCCTCATTTTCATGCCATAATTTTATCTTTTACAATATCTTCAGAGGTTCCATTGTATAGTTATTGAATTTTGTGTTCTGTATAGAATGTTATCGGCAGATATATGCGTCTTGTAATCAGCCATTTGTAAAACGTCGAACAAAATTTATAATTATAATTTTGGTTGAACTAACTCCGTTACGGTAGGCGGGGTCTATAAGCCTTACACACACACACACACACCTATACACATACACCTACACACACACACCTATACACAGCACACATATACATACATACATACATACATACATACATACATACATACATACATACATACATACATATATATATATATATAAATTCAATGATCCAAGAGTTTTGGGAGAGATGGACTGGAGTGCTATATTAAGACCATTTCACCAAATTTTTAAATCTTCATCACAACATAGGGATAGAAAAAAAATAATTAATTCTCTCTGATAATTAAATATCAGATAAACCCTTGTTTTGCAGTTTAAACTAAAATCAGTTTATCAGGCCGAAGTGTTCATAGCGATTTAGACAAAAATTTCCCAGAACTCCTCAATTGTTTTAGGCCATTTTTATCGAAGCATTGGACCAGATGGTTCGAATCGAATGTTCCGATTATCACTATGTATGTATGATCTAAATCTAATGATTTCGATCCAAGTCGATTCGACTGAACTGAATCGAAAGATAGCGTTGGCCATCCCTACTCCCTCCCTACCACGCGGCGCGGGTGGCATCGTCGACTGACGGAGGTAACTCACGCGCGGAAAATGACAGCTGGAGGAAATCTCCCCGAACAATGGAACATAAATCGCGGAACGTTTTGGTTTTGGGAGGGGGGTAGAGGAGGAGGAGGAAGGGTTACGAAGAAGCGCCAAAAGGGAGGAGGGGAGGGACGTCGACAAGGGACATGGGCCGGACGCGGAAATCGAGAGTTCGTTGCATCCGCGGTTTTTGAACTAACGTGCGCCGGAAGTGTGTTGGGTGCATGTGCCAGTGGCGGACACAGCTTCGTATTCCGGGGAGGGTGGATGACCTAAGTTATTAGGGTGGTGTGGAATATGTAACTTTCAGTTGAAGGGGAATCCCCGTAATTTTGGAAAAAATAATAGCATCTTTATAAAACTACTTAAAAACATTTCTGACATTTGAAAATTCAATATCAAAACTATGCTTTTGACTTATTTGTAATAACTTAAGTGTAACAAATTTTCACACAGTAGAGTAGCACTTAAAATAATGTAAAATAATACATTAAAAGTAGGATGTAAATGTCGGTCCCAACCCAGGTTTAATGTTGTGGGTTGAGAATGTGCTGACCGCCATCTTAGATTGTAAAATAACTGCCGCCATCTTGATTATCTTGATCCCGGCCGCCATTTTGGAAGGCTTTGACTTCGGAACCCATCTTGGATTACACCATCCTGGATTATGACATCACATCAGTTATTTTGTTATCTAGAAATTTCAGCCATCTTGGATTATATAACGTTCCATCATTTTGGATTCCATTATTTTGAATTCGGACGTCACATCTGTCATTTTGAAAATCCGTAATTATACTATCAGAAAAATCGGACAAAATTAAACTTTATAAAAACATTTAATATCATTTTAAATTAAAAAATTAATAAAAACCTCACTTCTATCAGGGACCTTGGAGTCCTCGGTTCGAATCCCGGCGAAGACAACCGATTAAAAATGGCGAAAGGGGAAAATGAGGAATAGCAGCATACTGACATCCACAACTATTAACAACGCATATATTATTTCCACATTTTGTCGTCATGGCCGACATCTTGGATCCTTCATCTTGTTTATGTCTTCTAGTGTGTGCACCCACGATCATGGTTTATTTTTTACCCGCTAGAGTGGAGTGCTATCAATTACCCTATTGTCGCATCCGCCATCTTGTTGGCCATCTCGGCCGCCATATTAAAAATCTGTATTTATCAAACAAAAAGTTCGGAAAAATTCACAAAATCATTAAACAATTGACCGATTAATGTATTGATTAATTCGAATGTTAATTGTCCTTGCTTTGATTGATCTAAATAAAACAATATATTTTCCTAAACATTAAAATTTACGTAAGTTCTCCTCTACTACAATTACAAACACGTATTGTCCCTTTAGCGTTTCTAGATTTTTTCAGTCTTCCTGAAGGGCAAGTCCTTACATTTCTCGATGAGTCTTTTCACACTTGAGAGTTCTCTATGTTCTTAAAATGATAGGTAGTGATATATTTCATGATGCCTTGCCTTTTTCATGTGTGCAAATATCTTGCCACTTAAGATACATTTTGTTTCTGATGAATGGGCATCCAGTCCTTTTTAGAAACTAACTTGCCTTTTCAGTTTTTCTTTGTGTATAAACTGGCAACAATACCTGTTGCAATGATATGTATACATTCAGAGTTGTTATTACAATTGTTTATTACACACTCATGAAGCATAAAATTTACGAAATTGTCATGGAATTTACAATTTGGTTCTTGCTTGCGCATAACTGTTCCCGAGAAGATTTCATAATGTCGCTTTAAGTTATCGTGCAACCAAATAGTTTATTACATTTGGCACACTGATACAGTGTTCATGGAACCCTATTCAGGCGTCCACATCTTCCATGCATGCAAAACATTAGAGGATTTGGTAAAGTAATTTCCACAGTAGTGATATAGATGCACCGAAAATGTTTCTGTACTTCCAGCGGCCGTCACCGATGGATTCACCAAAGTTGATGTCATTGTTGGCATCGAAGTCTCCTCAGCTGAATACATGAAGGAGTGTGTCTCCTCGGCCAATGGAACCGCGCCTGCTGATGTCTCTTCTAGTGCATGTACCATCGGGATTTCCGAGGTCATCCGCGGCACTGCCATCGAGATCGCCGATGTCAATGGTATACGTTCAATCAAGTGCTCTGCAGTCGTCGGTGTCGCTGTCATCAGGGCTCCTGACGGCGCTGGTATACCTCACATCAAGTTTGAAAATTATAATTTTCCAGTAAATTCCTGCATTTTTATTAAAGAGAGATGATCCACACACACCATCAAAGCCACAGGCGAAATGAAGACCCCTATCTCTGGGCCTCACTTATATACTCGTGGTCGCTGGTATAATATGTGAATCGAAACAACAATCATTTTCATTTATTTTATATACTAATTTTTATTATGTGTGACTATTAGATTGACAAATATGATTCTAAAATTTCTCAAACAGGTCAAATTGGTTCAAATTAGCTTTAATTACATTTGGCTTTAACTAGCTCCAATTTAACTTGGCTCCAACTGGCTCCAATGGCTCCAATTGGTTACATTTTGCTCCAATAGCTACATTTGGCTCCAAATATCTCAAATTACTCCAATGGCTCCAACTAGCTCCAATTGTTGCAATGGCTCCAACTCGCTTCAATTACATTTGGCTAAACTGACTGCAATGGCTCTAACTGGCTCATTTTGCTCCAAATATATCAACTGGTTCCAATGGCTACATTTGGTTCCAATTAGCTCCAATATCTCCAACTGCTTCAATGGCTCTAACTAACTCCAACTGGCTCCAATGGCTCCAATGGATCTACCTAACTTTCACAGCTTTAATATCGTCAACTGGTTCCAATGGATCAAAATGGTTTGATACAACAAACACATACAGGTTATAAATGTTATACATTTTATATAGCACGCAGTTCTTAGTTAACGAATTATAGTTCGTGTTTCATTGTCGATGGAAAAATTTTCAGCATTTTGCGAACCAAGTAGAAGTCTTAACCTGTCAAACAAAATGTTTGGATCTTTCCACGATGTGTAATCTCTTCCGCTGCTGTCAGCAGAAGAGATATTACATATTTATTATTAATATTTTTACAATCAATAGAGTCTTCATTACTATCACCAGCCTCATAATCAATGTCATCATCATAGCAATTATCACCATATCCGTGATCAGTATTTTTTGTATTTATTTTAATGTGTCGTTTACATTGTTTTGGTCTCAGAGCTTCATTATATATTTCGATCTTGTCAACTTCAGGTGCTTCTATATCGTTCCCAAGATCGTGGAGACGATTAGAATTTGGTGTAAATATGTTTTTAATTTCCCATGGAGGTGGGACTTTCTTCTCCCTTTTTCTTTTAATACCTTCACCAGCTTTCATTTCCAAATAATTAGTGAGATCTGAGGTGGTGTTGGTAGAATCTGCTCTTTCACCTTCTTCGAGATCATAATATTTGTCTAATGTTTTGCATTCATTCCACTTTTCTTGATGTTGTGGACCCGTCCTCGTTATCATTAATTAGCTTGGTTGTAAAAATCTTGAAATGTTTTTCAATAAATGTCTTTGACCAAAAGATTTCTGGCACTGGCTGCAACTAAATGGATTTTGGTAAGGACCCAAAATACTCTCTGTCCTCTCATGACACTTGACATTCTTTCGAAAGGTAAACTCCTTGGGGCAGTAACTACAAGAGTGGCCTTTCGATAACACCGCAGGCATCGATCCGGAATCCATAATAGCCTCTGCGACTTTTGTCAGATGCGTCCTGAAAGTTTATATTAAAATCAAATAGGTACTTAAATAGGAATTTTAATAATCCATCATCGAGAGTAAATTTTTGGATTTTGAAAAATTAATGCAAAGGCAGGTCTGCTTTTCACCAACAGATGTCGCATCAAGTAATTGCTCAAAGAGTGTTCGTGCTTTAAAAATAATTCGCGTACACCTAGCATAAGGCAACTTGTATAAAAATGGAAGTCCCAAACATGTATATTTTGTTGTGTTGTAAAATCAGTTTCTGTTTTATGAGGGATGCGGAATGCTCTCTCACGGTCGCTAGAGGAGGGCTTCGCTAGACATCAAGGCAAGGGAAATTGATCTTATTAAATAAATAGTGAATAATATCATGTGATAGCTAGAAGGAAGGTTTTTGTATATATTTTAGTGGATGGTAGAAGGCATATAAAGGAATAACATCAAAATTTACAGGTTCAGCTGTAATCATCAGCATTACTAGCTAGCTTGTTTCGAATGGCATCCAAATCAACATCATAACACATATCAAGATAATCTATTAACATGTTAGCAGCAGTGATTGTGTATCAGATGTCTGTATAAGGAGCCACTGTTTTATTTGGGATGTAGGATGCTCCCTCACAGTCACAACAGGAGGCTTCGCTAAACCTCAAGGGGAATGGAATCATCTTGCGTGATTGTGTTTCTCAGCTGTACTTAGCAGAGTTATCGACAGAGCAATGGATACTTTTTTTCGTGTACAACCTGATTAAAGTATTAAAAAGTACTTTTTTGGTAACATGATTCAGGACAAAAAACTCTCAAAAAATCTCAAGTGTCTTATAGATAAAAAATATTCACAGATGATTGATTGCTTAGGAATAACCAAGACCAAACGGAGAAAACTAACAAAACCCTTGTCAGAAATAACCAGGAGTACACAGAGAAAATCAACTGCCGTATTGCAAAATCATGCTCTGGAATAAACATTTATGTTTACCCTTTAATATATATTTATGCCCTAAATTATGCATATGCTCAAAATACACACACATATATATAATGCTTAGTATATCAGTATATGTTTCAGTCAAATAAGTATTTATATATAATATAATCACATCTTTATAGGTTTAAAGCATATGCATTCTTTATTTATATAATTTAAATATAATATTTACAGAGAATGCAAATACAGCTTTTTATTTTAGTTCTAGGGATTTTTTTGAGGGAAGGGGGTTTGTCCCATTCGTCCCTCTCATAGGACTGACACTATATCTGTCCCGCGGATAGGTTCATGTACATGGGACGCTGTTATGAGTTGTCGTAATTTTGGAGATTCAGTGAGACGCACGTACGGAAATTAACTTTGGCGGAGGACGTATTCTGTATGTTCAAGATACACATTTTGAGCTGCGGTCTGACTGAAGATGAGATTTCGAGGCAGCTGTTTTCAAGAAGGGGGTGAATATCCTCAGGATGAGGGAGACGAGAACTACATCACTACACCCACAGTCAGACGGCATGGTCAGAAGCTTAAACGTGACCTTGGAGCAACACTCGTTCAGTATTCGTGGCACATAACCAGAAGGGTTGGGACGCTAGAGTGCGCGTGTACTTGTTAACCTATACGTTAGCCGTCCACAAACCAACAAAGGGTACTCTTAAATGATGATCAGGAGAGAACTGCGTCCACTCAACAATAACTTTCCTATATCACTTGTTTGTGGATCCGATAACTCTCGTAATTTTGTACAAATTACTTGAAGCATAAAATGTAGAGATGCAAGATCTCGATCGAGTTCGTTGACGGGCGAAATCGGACTAAAGGGGTGGAAATGGGGAATATTGTATAAAATATATTGCATAAGTTCATGGTTTTAATACCTCCGAACAGTAGCATAAAAACTTTTGTTTGGAAGTTATTTGTTAGCACTAACCATTTTTTTAAGTAGTGGAGGAAATTTCGTTATGCCTTTAGTATGCGCAGTATCAATTCCGTGCAAACCTATTGTTAACCTATTAGATATTGTCTAAACTTTTATCGCGTATAATTTTTGATACGACAAACCCTTGCTGCAAGGGGTGACCAAAATGAAGCCGCAGTCCAAATAATACCTTTCGGCGTGGTCTATAGGCACAGCTAGATATATCAAAGTTAATATTTTCTTATGTTTAATCAAAAAAGGGAAAAAGTCAATTTTAACCAAATCCAGGTGAAAGATTTCTAATCTTCACTAATGACGAAATACCATAAAAATGTTCGGTAAAAGAAAAACAAATAAATAAAATTAACACTTGAATGTATCCAAAAACCATGACTACATAAATGAAGGCAAAAGTGTTTCAAATAATGATGCACAAACTAATAGTTAGATTGTAAAACTGTTAAAAATGAAAAAGATTTTCCTGACATTGGTTAAAATTTATTTTGGCTTTTTCGCTTTAACGTTTAGAAACATAAACTGCGATATCTATCTATGCCTGTATGCCAAGACAAAATATTTATTTTCTATGTTTTATACTTAGAGATTTATTCTCTTTTGTTGGAAGCCTCTATAATGCTCGCGGAGTGACAAATGTATTGGATAGTTTTATCTCTGAATCGCTGGACTAGGTAAATAGAAAGCGGACATAACAACGTTTCTTTTAAGAACGTGTGTTTCAAATCGCCGCAAAGCCATTCAAGCACAAGGTTGGCAGGCGTCTCTTAAACGTTTCCTGTACCATCCTTTTCACTTCTTGCCGTGTTTCCATCTTCGCATTTTGACTTGTCGTTTCATCTTTAGTTTACTGCGTAGTTATTTTTACCTCCTCTCTTCTGCCTGTCATCGTAAATCTAACACAGCGGGAGTCGTTTTATTATGGTCTTCAGAAATCACAAATATTGCAACTAATTCGTGCTTGTTATCCTGAAAGTGTGTAACACTGTCAAGTGGATTCGTCGCACTACAATCATTTGTCAGCTGAGGTAAGAAATTGGTATGCTGTGCAGTAAAATATACTTGGTTTTTTTTTTAATGTGTCATTAGTTTGTTGTGGTTAGACAACAAAAATTCATCATGGACGCAGGAAATCAGAACCAGCGAATTTTCTTTCTATTATTATTATTATTATCATAGAAACATTGCAAGGTTGCAATAAATTATCTTTATCGTTACCATTGTTCTTCCATCTGTGAACGAAATAAAATATGTTCCATTAAACATTAGGCATAACACAATTCTCTTTGAACAATATTCAAATTACACTTTAATTACTGGTTTGTCATAGCGGGTCAAGACAATTTTACTGAACTTATTATTGGACTAACACTAAACATTAAATCCTTGTTAACACGGGCTATTTATAAGTTGCAAATAAAAATTAAAAGACGTATCTTCGAATTAAACTTGCAATGAAACTATATAGCCTGTACCCTCTAAACAGTGAACTACAAGGTGAGTCGTCGATAAGTACTGGCCACTGAAGGCTGTGGCTAGTGAAGGAGGTTTCTACTCGCCTTTCTAAACGTCGGTCGTCCTCCGCGGCGGTCCGCCGCACTGTGGGTGCGCTGGGGTCCCTCCCGCAACTCGCGACCTGGACGGACACTCGGTGGCTGCTCGCGCCTGCTGGCATCGCCCAGGTGCTCTCCAGCAGAGGAACTCGCCCGGCGAGTTGGCGTGGACACGTGCGCGGGGCACCTCGCTGAGTCGGCGGCCGCTCCCGCAGGCTGCGTTCCTTCCCGCACTCGCTCGGTCAGCTTCCCCTCGCTTGGCCGCGCGACTCTCAGCAGACTGCACCGAACATCTTCACTAACTATGACCGCAGCTTACTCGCCCAGCGAGTGCCCTACTCGTCACCTTCGGCTCGTAACCGATATGGATGCAGCTTCAAACACAGGTTTCTTCTATGCGGCTCGCTCAGCTACTCGTTGCCTTCTCTGATTCGCCGTCGTCAGTAGCGTAGTCTCGTAATTAATTCCTGGAGACACCCTGCAGACTGGCTGAGCAACATCGCGGGCAAGACTGCGACTGTGTAGACAGTGTCTGTCGTCTGCCCTGTACTGTCTCGCTCGTACTGTGTATTCCGCTATCCCCGGTGGCCGCACCCTTGTTTATACCTCTCCGCCTGCTGTGGTCCGTTCGTTCTAGAATGTTTCCCTATCTCCTGACCAAACACAGTTTCCACTAACTTCACAAACTCGCGGTCTGCTCGCCTCCTTCCCCGTGCGGTGTGGCCCTACTTCTCGAGCGCGCGGCGGTAATATTCATTGACCTGAGGTCAGCGTTGGTCACGCGTGCGTTAAGGGACGTTTCAGGAAACGGCTCTAATTTTTTTTTTGCTTTCGTATTAATTCACACGGAGAGACTGCTGACGAGTGAAATGTGTATCGTTTCATAATGTCTATCAAAAAACGACTGTAGATACTCAACTAATTTGACTTTTAGAAAAAAAATTGTGTGTATTAAATTTTCTATGGCGCCAATAAACTATAATGATTGGTCCGTTGTAACTTTTCACATATATAAGACACGTAGATGTGAGAGGTGAATTGATTGCTCAGGATTCCTGAAATATTTTTTGTTGCAGTTTTCGAATGTTAAGGGTGTGACTTTTAGCGATACAACCTTAACCTTTGGGATCTTCTAATTTAAAGGGTGCATATAATAGGTGTATCAACGAAGAAATACTTTTTCGGCAGTCCAATTTTTGCGTTTGCATTTTTTTTAGATTATATTTTCAGGGAATTGAAAATGTTGACAGGTTCATGTTAATAATTCGACAGTAATATATAAAACATAAAAGTATGTGTGTAGTCGTAGTGTTTTTTTTACTATAGGTTTTGGGACAGTGTCTTATGGGCTGTCTTGTGGCTTGCCATTCGTAAGGATTCAGCCATGTTCGAGCGTGTACCACCAGGGGTGCATGTCTGTCACCATGGTTTTCCCTGTGTCCGTGCAGGTTTCACCTAGGGCCAACTTAGCATAACTTTAAGATAGGGAAGTTAGTCATGGCTGGCCAATCCCAGAGCAAGGCACGCGATGCATGCGACCCTCCCCCTGCGTGGCTAATCCCAGCACGACTAGGCGTATAGGCTTCGGCCTGAGACGCACCTAGGTCCCTCTCTAACCCGGGCCCTCCTACAAATACACTTAGTTATTAGGTTAGGAAAAAATATCTGGTAGATTGCCTTCGACTCTGGACACTTTCGTCTTCCATATGCACAATCCTGTCCAGTATTTTTGTTGTAAACAAGAATATGCAAGTGTCGACTGCCAAGATGACCTACCGTCATCGGTAGCCATATTTTATAAATGTTTTCGTATTTGGCTGCTGCTATTGCAAAAATATCTTTTTGTTTAATCCTTAAGAAATTTAATAAAAAAAAATTAATATTGTAAAGGTTCGTGTAGGTAGGTAAATAGATTCTAACCTACGACCATCAGATTGCAATCTTATATAGTGTCTTTATCCACGTGGCTACTACATATAGGAAAACTTACATTGCCTTCTTATAAGTAAATTCATATGTTAATATTCTTTCGGAACTCGTTTAATAAGTTAAAATTGTACATCTTTTTGTGAATTTATGCTGTAGTTAACAAACTGCGGTAGTAACAATTTATATAAAATTGCTTTTGTATACTAAGCGTATTTAGATCATTCAGATTTAACCATCATCGCGACTCGGATACGGATACAACCAGCAGTCATTTTGATGAACTTTTTGACCTTCCAAATTAACTCAAAATTCCTCAAAATAAGTTTTAAGTTTGGATTTCCCATTTTAAAGGAGAAAATTCACGTGTTGAGGGAAAATTTTCCTTTTTGTTTCGAGGTGTCAATTTTCGCATGATATGTCACATTACAGCTGAGGTCAAGACTACGGCCCAGCGACTGGAGTTTTAAGCCGCTTTGCGAACATTTCAAGCTATCTATAGTTTCGGGAAACTAAATAGAAATTTGTCCCTCGAAATGGGAATTTTTTATTCGAAAATGAGGAATTCTGATTATCTGAATTGAATATCTTACACAGCAATCAAATTAATGACCAATTATTCTGTCGAATAAAGCTTGGGATTTCAGATTCCTATACCAAAAGAAGTGTAACAAAAGGCAAAAAAATGCTCTGCTCCCGAGAAACTAAAAAATTGAAAGAAACGCGGAGGTCAGAGAGAAACGTGACGCTGGTAAGTTACAAAAATTTTGTTCTGATTCGGGAAACATTAAAAAAATGAAAATAGGAACTTAGAAAGGAAGGTTTTTTTTTCTTAGAAGGAGTCCAATGATAATTTTTGGTAATTAACTTGTTCTGTATTTCTTTTGGATGATTAGAGTAAACGTTAAAATGTTTGAGAAAAGCGCCCGGGTTGTTTGATGTAAATCTTTAAGCCAGGTTTTCATATTTTAGTAAATTTGATTTTTTAATTAGTATGTTTTAATTATAAGTTTTTATTGTTTTTCTACATATTAATTAGTGCATTCATTGCCCAATTCCAGTACTGATAAATCTACATTCCTTTTATGTAAGGTTAGACTGTCTAAATTTTTAAAATAATGTTTACGTAAACTCCAAATTTTCAAAAATTGATCTGTAAACTTGAATAATGTTTACAAAAAATAACAACTTTAATTCAAAAATCTTTACTAAATTTTATTTTATTTGTGTGAGAAGGCCAATAGAAATAACTTTTTTTCTTAATTTGGTTGAGGAGATTATGATTAGTTCACTTGTGTAAAATACATCATTATAATTTTGCTATTACATCTAACCCATTTTTTTATATTTATCAAAATCCGTTACATGAGTCACAGGCGGTAACACATCTTCATTTCCGGGTTAGTAGATTTGCACTAGTGTATCCTAGAGTTAGTGATGACAATATAACCGAAAAAGAGTCCGGCAAAAATAATTTATGATTTTACGTTATTCAATAATTACATTTACACATGAATTAAAAAAAACTAATATTTCCTTCAAAAATCATTGTTACTTTCAAGATAATTACAAACTGTTTAGACGCCAAAACCAGATTGTCGTATGCGTAATATTGTAAATACTACCTGTTTGCAGTAGTAAGACGTTTTTGAACAGCTTGATTTTTTAAGGGGTATATAATTTTTTAAGCCATAACAATTTTGTATCGTTTGATTTTTTTTATTTGCTTCGTTTAAGCACACAGAAGTTAAAAATTTAATGGAATATCTGAAGACTAGTTACTACAAATAATTTCCTCTGTAGTCATTGGCGTTTTGCGTTGAAGTATTTTTTTGGGAATGACTATAAATGTAAAATACTGCCAGTTGAAACTATATTATGGTGTTTCAAAATATCTTACGGTGTATTACGCCTCGCCATCGTGGATTTTCCGTCCTTTTTTTTAACTTTCACGACAATCATATCAGTTCACAAGTGTTTACTTTAACAAGCAGCCAAAGCCAAGTTCTATGCCACGTCAGACCAGAAAAATTATCACGGAAGTTTTATTGCAAGCGGTATCAAAATATTTGAAAATTGCAAGATGGTAATGCCTAATCCCCCTTAATGAGTGACCTTGGCCTAACCAAAGTAATTTTTTCAATATTAAACGTTAAAAAATTGCTATGCCATAAAAAACTATTGGAAATAATGAGGCGTCTATGGGTTTTAATCTCTCCCCCTTAGGGACTGTGAGATGGGTTTTTTCGTATGGCAATGTTCAGTGAAACAAATCTTTCTGAATATTCACGAGCTAAAATGCTCATTAATATTTTATAGTCGCACAGTCGGGACAATGATATTTATTAAAGGGTCTGTAAACGAAAAAAAAAAGTCAGAGGCATTTTATTTTATGCCCTAGGAAGTAAATGACACACAGAAAAATTTAATTCCTCTGTTATCGAGGTTCGTTCGGATTGGTAAATTAGGGTTAATCCAAGTGATGTTCATTCTTTTAATATAAACAGTAAAAAAAATTTGTTTGTAATATTAAACAATACTTAAAAATAATCACTTGCCAACTAAATCTTGTACCACTACAAGCTGAACTGCAAAAATAAAAATAAAATATGTTGCTGTAAAGTATGTAAAATATTGATTTATTAAAAAAGTTAATACTGCAGTTTCAAAACTTTACGTCTACCACGAACACACAGAGGAAGCAGAAACATTCCGTTTTTATTTAATTGTGTGAGTTTGTTTTTAGTAAAAGAATAAGACAGCCGAAGGGGTGTTTGGAAGTAATTATTTACAAAAATGTGGTGGGTGGAGGGGGGAATATCGCGAAAGGATTATGATGAACTGCAATTTATTCGTGTATTATTATATCATGCTGGTCGCAAGAGCCACTTCACTTGTCCCGAGGCTCGGAAAAAAGCTGACTCCGGTCACACCAGTTGCGCCGGTTTTTCGCACTACTGTTAGCTACATCCGCAAGCTGTGGTATAAGAGCTTGCCACTTAAAAGCAGAAAAATAAAACCGCCTGGATTAGCCACGAAATATTTTGTGCCGTATGTTTTGTGCTGACAACAGAATTATGGTACGGTGACCACAAAACCTTCGAATGATAACACGTGTTTATTATTTGTCACTAACTGTCTTTTTTTTTTTTTTTTTTTTTGTGATTACAACAAAATTATTTTAGCATCATCTCAAAAATCCAGCATTGCAAGTATTGAGACAATATATAAACCTAAATACACTCTTATAGTTTTAAATCGCTTCTACATTGTATTTTTTTTTGTAAATGGGACAGAAATATTCTTGTAAAAAGCATATATTTTTTAAAATACATTTACATGAAAACAACTGTATCACTACAAAATTGTGTTATCTGTAAAACATTCCTTGAATAGCTTTCCAGTATTAACTGCGCACATTAATAAGCACATTAAAGAAAATAAAGTAAAATTATTGAATATTCAATAATCTTTTCATAGTTAAAATAAAATAATTTTTGAATAAAACATCAATTAAAATATAGAATTATGCGGCAATTTTTGTAAGAAATGCTAAGTATTATCTCGAAAAACGTATTTCATACATGCAAAAATAATCATAGCCATGTGTTTTACGAAGTTACAATATTTTTCTTGAATTATTACAATTTATTTATTGGCGACTGGTTTCCAAAGGAGTCTTTTTTTAAAGCGCAGAATATTTTTTCCTGTGTAGGAGTGATTCACGGATTATATTCGACAAGCCCTAAAGGACTTTGAGCCATAAATAATCTTGGAAGAAGCGTGAGACCCTGTTCCATGTCTGATTTTATTTTGAATTTTTTTTAATTGTAAGATTGTTAAAATTTTAGTCACAGTATCTAATATTTGGTACAGGTTAGGGATTTAAAAAACTTTTGAAAATTTTGGTTTTTTGATTCAGAATCAAGATTAATTGGCCTATCAACTGTTCTCGTCTTGAAGTTGAGTTATGGAACATTCTGGGTCTGTGTACACACACACACACACACACACATGGAATATCACTCACTAATCACCAGTTCTCTGGAAGCATAAGACCTACAACTTGAAATTGGGCAAACATGTACGGAAATAAACTTCTGAGAGGGTGAACGGGCATGGGTTACGGATTTTAGTGGTTGACGCTCTGAAACTAATAGATCTCCAAACTTTAAATTTGGCAGGTATTTTCTTTATGCTACTTATATGGTCATGCACTAAGAATTGATTTTACGACAACTCCTTTCTTGGGAGCAAGAGAAAGTTTGTCTGTCTGTAAATAGCGTAGTGTGGAAACAGTAAGCATGTAGCCATGAAATCTGATACGCTGATTCATCGCGGGGGGTAGGGGGAATATTTGTACTTAAAAACCATTTGTTTTCTCGAATATTATGTTTAGAGACCCACGAATTTAGCGGATTTAATGACCTCCAGGATAGACTCCAATATCCTCTACACACTCGGACAAATGCCAACTGTTCATTGGCTGTTGACTTGTGAGTAGTCTCGACTGTGTGGCCTGTGATTCGACATTTCTATGAGTGAGGGTCTCTAATTGGCTCTCAGTCCTCCAGATTAACAGAGAACCAATGACAGAAGCTGCACTAAGGTATAATTATTTGAATTTTAGCATAACACGAAATAAATCCGCGAAATTCACGAGCCTATAATTATGTTTTTTATTAAAAATTTTAGTCATTTTAGACAACATTTGTCCGATATTCCTACCAAATGTTACTGTAGGCTACTATTGATGCTTTCTTCATCTCCTGTCAACGGCTATTACATTAGTAATGTTTCATTAACTTTGGATCTTAATCCAGTCTTTCTTTAATTATATATTCGCTATCATATTGGCAAAGTATTGGCTGGATAAATGTAAATATGAATGCCTTTAAAAAAATTTTGAATCCATGATAGCGTCTTTGGTTGACATTTATTCTGGTTGTCCAATTTCATAACAATTTTTATTTTATTAGTTGATTTTCAAAATCCAGTTCAGTTAGTTTTTCATTCGAGGCGAATCAATGGCGTACCTTTGAGGAGGGGCACGTAGCCTATAATGTGCAGTGTGACTGTAGACTACCGCAGTGAAGAAATTGTATTCCATAACCGTTTAAAGCTCTTAAACAAAGTAATTTTTTTTATAAAACACATGTTTCACGAAAACAGTTGCGAAATATTGTTTCGCCCCCGTGAGTGGCAAATTTTGTCATTGATATGACTAAGGAACCGTTTCAAACGGAATCAAATGTGGCGTCGCATCAGCAATCTATACATAGATTTCTAGGACTTTATTGTTGGTAAAAATATAAATAAACTCGGTAGGGTTTGCTAGTAAGCTTGGAATGGTCATTCCAGATAGTATGGTCCATAGTCCTCGTTGTTGAAGGTCACCACTGCGTGACGCGCGGCCCACCGCTGTCCATGGAGTTCGCTTGCTCCTTCCTGAGGGCAAAAAACACTAAATATTCTTTGGTAATTGAGCTCCCTAATTTGTTACCCGCCAATATTACTCCTTCGCGCTACTTCCAAAGTCCTCTCCAACGCAGCGCCTTCCAAAATCGTTTCCTCCGAAGATTTTTTTTTTCTTTTCTTTTTGGATGATCCTCCACTGTTGTCTTCCCCGCGAGTTTCCCCCTCTCCCCCCCGCCGTTTCCCCTTCCTCCCTTCCTGTCCACGAGATCGTGCGCGCCCCTCCCGGCTCTCGCGCTCGCGGTCAATGAACCCTTTCCCATCGCGAGGGCCCGGCCCAGCCCCCCCTCGCTCCGCCGGCAGCGCGCGCCCCTCCGAGCCGCAGTCGCCGTACCTGGCCGGCCGGCGCCGCTGTGGGAACACCCGGCGAGGCGGACACTATCGCAGCACGGTACCTGCCTCACGCCGCTCCACGCATTCCCTCCGCGACACCCCCGCCCCGCCCTCTCTGCCAGTCGCCGTCCGCCGTCCGCCGTCCGTCTCTTTGTTTTCATTTGTTAAGTTCCGCTCGACCTCGGTTCGGACCAGAGGAACCAAGGAGAAGGAACACCAGGTAGTGGAGCGAGGTTCCCTGGGTCTCGCTGCGTGTGCGCCGGAGCCGGCCGGCGATGTGAGCGCAGTGCGTGCTGGGAGCGTCGGATGGCCGCGGGAGCGCGGGGGGCGGCAGCCGGCGCCAGCCCCTGACCTGCGAGGAGCCACGCCGCCATGGACGTGTTCAAGATCGACCAGGCGCTCAGCGCCAACCTGGGCAGCGCGCCGCCCCCGGACAAGATCTCCGCCGCCGAGGTCACCTTCGACGCCGGCTCCGAGTTCAACCTGTGCTTCTTCGACGCGCCCGACGACAGCAACACGCAGGGGTTCAGCGACCCCGGGTCCGTGGGGTCGGCGTCCGCCTCTTCGCCGCCGCCGGCGCCCGGCGTCCTCCTGCTGCAGCCGCCGCCCTCCGCCGCCGCCTCTTCCACGACCGCTCCCGTCATCGTCGTCAAGCAAGGTCAGTCTGCGCTCCCCTCGCCCTGCCGCTAACACCCGGTGTGCTCGGATGCCAAGGTCACGTGTGTGTACAGCGAGTAGGCCCTGCCGTGTTACGTTTGAGGGATCGAACCCGCGGTCCCTCGCCACGACGAGGAACCTCGACATACTCGTAGCTACCGTGCACGGGCCACGACACTCACCGACAGCTTCGCCAGTCTTTCAGGGTGTGACAGTACTGGCTCGCTCTCATCAGTAGAGTTGGTATGGAATCCGATATAAAAATCTAAACACCCATCAGACTGATGCGGAAAGACTATGTCCATAGAGTAGGAATACTTTGTTGTCATAAAATTCATTTAGAAATCTACAATCTGATACTAATTTCTTTAAAAGCATTTCGAAGGTCGAATTTAATTTTCTTTACTTGGTGATTCGAACTGAGAAAATAATTCAGAATGTAAAATAATCGTTATTGCAGAAACATTGGCGTAGAAGTAAGGTCACGTTTCTTAATGCAATGTGTATGACATTGCATACATGAGGAGTAGAATGAAAACGTACATTTATTTGTCCCTATCACAATGTTTAATTTATCTTATTCTCTGTTTAAATTAAAGTTTTAGGGCTTATGTACAGCATGAGTCTGGATTCCACCGACAATTTTGGCTGCAGGTTCATCTTAGCAAAATAAGTTGAAAACCATCTAAACCGACTTATGGCCTAAAGTGCTTCCCGAGGTGGGTGTATGTCCATGAAGTTGGGGATGTTCACATTTTTATTGTAAATAAAAGAGAAGTATTTAAGCTGAAATACTGAAAGTCTGAATTATGTTTGATTGAATGAAGTTCTACAACTGGAAATTTTGTCGCTGTAGCAAAAAAAAATTTCATTTAAATTTTTTAGACTATAACATGTCAAAGATATATTGAAAATAAGTGTTACTACGAATTATTTAAATGAAATAATTTTGCTACAACCACAACATTTGCTGTGGTTGCAAACTATCATTCAATTGACTTATCTCAGACGTTCGATTGTCCATCTGAAATACTTCCTCTATTAATAGAAATGTTGTTCAACCCCAGTTTCAGAGACGTAAACCACTTTAGACTGTAAGTCGTATACGTACAAGTTTTTACCTTATTTCGACGAAACGAATCTGCAATCAAAGTTTGTCGGTCGAATTCAGACTCATCCTGTGTATACACAATATATGTTTATAAACAGTAACAGCAATCGATCACCGTTTATACGTTTTTAATCCTGCTCTTCCCATAAATTGACGTTGTAAATAAATTGTCCCCAAATATGACTGTGTTAAGGGATGGCGTGTGGAAAGCTAATAATTCTCGTAATTCTCGAGAAAGAATTTATTTTGTTATTTTGAAACATTTTTTATTAGTGAAAAAGTATATAATTTATAATTATAATTTTAATTGTGAGTGCTAATGCCTAGTTAGAATTTGTATAATCAAGCAACTTTGTGGCTCTCATTTTCAAAACTAAAGTATGTAAACTGCTTGTTTTAATTATGTTCCGCAAATAAAATATTAATACATAGATTGTTTTTGGATGAAATAAATAAAAATTTTAATTTTTTTATTAATTCAGTAATTGAAAACAACACAACTAAGCCATTCTACATATAATTCCAAAAAATAATTTGTAAATACGTGTTTGTCGTTATGCGATTATGATATTCCGATATTCGATCTGTGCTCGGATTGGGATGCTTTCTCTAAATATTTACTTTATTTCACACAATTGAACAAATTCGTTCTTTAAGGCCCGTCTACAATTGCAATGTCTTAAATTGTGTCTGATGGACACTGATTCTAATTGGTCCACGTGACCCTCTGACGTCATGGGTGGTGTGGGCAATGGTCCGAATATGTTGGTCAACTTAAACTTTTGGTCCCAATCTGTGTCCTTTGGTAGCATAGAAGAAGAGCACTCATGATATTTGCTGTTTCCTGAAAATAACGGACAATGTGGTAGAAACAGGAAGTCAAGAAGGTGAAAACGAAATATTTATTGGTGCTATGCGTTTGCGACCGGTGTTTTATAGGCCGAACACAATTTCATGTTTAATCAATGTGATTATAATTCATTTATTAGCATTTACTTTTGCCTTACCAAATAACTAAATATTATGGAACTCCCACAACATTCACAACTTAAATGAATTTTCAAAAGAGCTGCGTTCTCATTATTTACAATACATTAAAACAAAAACAATCGAAATAAACTTAATTTGGTGCTCTTTATTTATTGCGCTCTGGTAATTACTTTATAAATCAGTACATTTGAAAATCCGTCTACGCAATTGTAGACAGGGTAGTTTTACGTGCGACAAAGTGACTTCATTCACATACGGATGACACGGACCGCCCACAGGTTCGGACTGTTGTAGACGGGTCTTTCGAGACATAAAGATAATATTGTTTCATCCAAACATAATCATGTATATTCGTGAGGAAATTAAAACCAGGCGCGTGAACCGTTTGAAATAGTCCCTCTGTCGAAAATGAACAGTTTACAAACAAAATATAAAGTTACAAAGTGTCATGTGTAGAACTGAAAAACAAGTCGAAGTTATTATTAAAAAAAACACGAGTTAGAATGTGGGATGTGGTGGAATTAACATGCGTGTATTAAAATGTATTCCTTTGGCGGGTTACACGTGATCTGGTAACTAAAACTTTCCTCTTGTTTATATTTGTAGAGGTAGTGATTTTTGGCAAAATAATCTGTTCGCTTACTAGACTGAAATACGGTATTCTTGCATCAGTAATATTTGCTTCGTGACTGGCGGCCGTTTACAAAAGAAGCCATTGCCTTATTTGGCCAAGCCATTCAGAACGCGGTTGCTGTCCCACATAACTGATGTGATTCGTGTGCTGCCCATGCACTGGAATGAAACTCTGGCGATGCTACAGTATGTTCACACACAGCTTGTCTCAAAATCTTTTTGCGGAAAATCACTGGCCACATCTATTTATAGAGACCTGCAAAATTCGCGGTTTCGATGGCCTTCAGGATAGACTACACATACCCCTGTACACTCGGGCAAATAACGCAAGTTCATTGGCTGCCGACTTGTAAGTAGTCTCAGCTGGTTTGTCTGTGATTCGATCCTTCTTTGGTTGAGGGTCTATAACTGGTTGAGATTCGTCCAGATGAACAGTAAGCCAATAGCAAAATTATCTAAGAGGTATATGTGCTTGAATTCTAGCCTATCACCGAATGAATCCGCGAATTTTGCAGGTCTCTATCTATTTATAACTGGCTCAGGGTCGTCAAGGGCGTGTCAAGAGCACTGTAGTCCGCATCAGCGTGAAGCAGATGTACATTTGCTCATGTCTATTTTGCTGCCCAATAAATCCGCGAATTAATCGTGATTCTACCCATGAGTAGAGACAAGAAAAGTCCGCGGATTCATTTCGTGAAATGCTAAAATTCAAATAAGTATATCTTTGTGTTGCGTCTGCAATTGATTCATAATTAATCTGGAGGACTCTGGGCCAATTAGGGACTCTCAATAAAAGAAGGATTACGTCACAAGTTGCCCATTTAAGACACCCAAGTCAGCAGCAAATTAACGGTGACGTTTGCTCAAGTGTACAGAGAATCGTGGAGTCTATCCTGGAGGTCATTGAACACGCGAATTTTTCCGGTCACTACTCATGAGTTACAAAAATTGTAAATCGTGATGTACTTTAATACCTAGAGACGGACGCTATTTAGAGTTGCATATGGAAGAACGTCTTATATTTTTTCGCTCCTTCTCTTTTACTCACTTCGCAACATCAATTTCTCCATCAACCAAACCACTCTCCCTGTGTAGTGTAGCACGGCGAGCTTGCTCCACTACTTTGTTTACACGTAGTTTATTGCTCCTTATCTCTCAAAGGTTTTACGCAAGAGTCGAGTGGAGCCTCTTGCTATCTGGTAACCAGCTCGTTTGGACTCAGTCAGTATGCCTGGGGATTTAGGGAAGGCGCGAAAATCTGGAGCTGGATGGTAGGGGAAAAAAAAGACTTTCCTCTTAAACCAGTGTCACTTGTAAATCATTGCCGTTACGTTTCACCGCAGTTATGGTTTGTTCTGCATTACATTATTTACAAACTTACATCAAGTCACAGCAAATATACAGGTCCCACCAAAATGTATAGACCATTAGACAACTTAGTATAATATTATTTGGTTCTAAAGTTCTGTTGGGAATTGTTTTTAAGTAAAACATATGTTTTAAAATCTACTATGCAATGGCTCGTGACGCCTTGATAGGAAATATTATAAACATATCAACATAAAGGCGATAAGAAATTTTTCTCTGAACTGCTATTCGTTTACGTAACTTTCATTACTAGTTAAAAAAATTTTAAGACGACTTTCTGTAGTCTTGCAAGATGCAAGGTGCATATCGTAAGGACTTTTTAGATCAGTATATATTTTTTTAATAATTAAATACAACAATTATGAATGATATATTATTGATTAATTTAATAAGAATTCTAAGAGTTATTAAAATAATTAAGCAATATAAAATCTAATTTTTGTTTTAAATTTTTGGCGGGACATTGAATTTAAAACCTGCGTGACTTATGTTTCTAACCCTAGATACTTTGTTTATAGTTTTTTTCGTCTTATTTCCTCTCCACCCTGCCCCGTTAAGATTTAAAAAAATTTGCTTTAAAGGGTATGGCCCATTCCAGGTCATTATTTTATATTTAAATTCCACACGGTTGAACTTGCCGACTTTTTGGGTCGCTGAACTTTCACTATTTTTTATATATATATATATATATATATATATATATATATATATATATACTTATATATATAAATAAAAGTATATATATATCGCATACATATATATATATATATATATATATATATCGCATACATACATTTGGCATTATTAGCTGGAAAGTCGCATTTTTAAAGTTTTTGTGCAATATGGATAAGTAGATGGAAATGGAATATAAAACTGGAACTTTTTAGGTTTAAAGTCAGTTTTACTGGCTAATATGTGATATGATTTAATTTCATTCATAAAAAAATTTATATAGCTAGCCTTTTTAAATCCTCAGTACTTTTATGATTTTAAAAGGTCAAATAAAATTAAATAATTTTCTGAAAGAAAGTAGTCAGCAGTATTGCCTTTAAACCAAAAAATTTCAGTTTTTATTCCATTCGGTTTTCCATATATACATACTACACAACAATGTAAAAATTCAACTTTACCAGCTAATTATATAAAAAGTATGCAGTAATCTTTTTTTTTTAAATTTTGTTAAAGTTCGGACACTAAAAAGGTTTACAAGTGTATCCATTTTAAACGTAAAAATTAAATAATGACCTAGAACGCGGCATATCCCTTTTAACTTTGTGTTTATGGTATGACGCGGATAACATGTGTGACAGCTACAGACAAAAAAATTCGCGAATTAATTTCGCGACAGGATAAAATCCCAATATGTGTATCTTTGAGCTGATTCCGCTATTGGCACACAGTTTGTATAGAATACTCTTTGCCAATGAGAAATTCTCGATCGAAGAACTGCCGAATCATAGGCTACCAAGTCGGCAACCAATGAACAGATGAAATTTGCCTGAGTATGCAGAGGGCAGTGGAGTCCGCAATAGAGGCAATAGAAAAAGCGAATTTTCCCATCGCCTAACCGGGTGACGCAAGAGGAACTGCTGTGAACACAACTGGGCTATTTACATTATTGGTCTGCAGCTTCAATATATTAATTTTCTGCAAAAAATTTATTCCACAGGTAGAGCCAGTTGCTTTTTTTCCCCGTAATTATTACCATTTTCGTTTCAATCATCATATATGAGGTAAAACTCACGTAATCTTCCCGAGACTGAAATGCAGATAAGTATCAAGTGATACGTTGCTATGGCAACACTCAGTTTTGTTGTTGTTCAGATTGCCCAAAAGCTCCAGTGCGAGAAAATACGAGTAGTTTATTGTGGGTGGGATGGGTACGGATTCTTGATTACGAAACTGGGTTTATGAAGTTAAAAATGGCTCAGGTTCTTTATTTTCTGCTCTAAGAATACTCCGGAAATCGAGCATGAGATACTCAGTAATTCAATTATTTTATGATTACTTTTGTAAATTCGCCCTTCGTTTTGGAGTGCAACCCAAGTCACGAATGCCTGAAAAAAAGGTTTTACCTCATTTGGAATGATGTGTCAGTGCCTATACTCAATAAATAGCTTATCTAAAGTCCCTTTCAGAAAATAAATCCATTGACTGAATCGATTGGATTCAATGAAAATAATAAAGTGTTTATTGAAAGACATTTCACACGTTTCAAGAACTTGAACTTTCACTTAGTATATCTTATTGAGAAAACATTAATGTCTTAGGGAAGTTAGTTTATTTTTATTTTATTTTTATTTACCGGGAATGAAACTACTTTAAAAAAAGCTTTTGAATCTTAAAAACATATTTATGTTGGAATATTTAAATGTGTTAAGTAGTTTTCTTCTTTTTTAACAAATATGACTTTAAATTTCTTTGCATTTTTATTGGATAATTTTCGGGGCACATACGATTGACGCAAAAACACTGGTGAAGTCATTAAAAACCAATACTGAAAATTTGTATTCAAGAGCATTTAGATCATGTCCGAAACTTAAAATTCCAAGTAATTTGATCATTCGATCACTTGAAAGAGATTTTAGTGACGTGATGTGCCATTCAAGAGATTGTATTTAAAAAAACTAATGTAATATTAAACAAATTTGATCTGTGAAATCACCATAACTATAATATGTGTGCACCTAATTATGTATATCATTGGCCTAAGTGAACTCTATGATGCTGTTTCATTTTACTGTCATTTCTGTAATTTTCTAAATATTACTTTATATTGGTTAAAAATCACGCAAGTGTTGATAATTGTGATAAGATGAGTGCCCTTTTTGGGGTTAAAAAATTACCTTCAGTATACATCCTGTGAGAAATGTTGTGCCTCAGCAACGAACATACGAGAGTCATCGGAATATATTTACAGGAAGATCACTTAATTAACAGTAATGACAAGAACAAACTGACTAGCCACTCGGCATGTAAGAACAAACCTTTAAGTGGTTGCTTTTTGCCCAGCGGTGTATGGACTACAGCAATGTCATTACTGTCCCTCCCTCCTTTCTCACCCATCGTCACTTTCAATAATTTAAAAATTGAAATTATTTCTATAATATTAAGTTTTTCGTTTCCGAATCACATCAGGAGTTTAGCCTATTCAGTTTCGACAGTTTTAAAACGCCCATGTACTAAACTCTAAATTTAATATTTTTTTATGTGGAATTTATGAGTGAGCCTAGAATAATTAGAATAATCACAGCCAGGTTGTTTACCTTCTCAAAAACTCGTTCTCATACATTATTTATGCGAGGATCAGCGTTGTGTTTACTTTTTTTTTTGTTGGGAGGAGAAAAATAACTTCCCTGAGAAGTTACAGGAATGCCCGCTCGTAAACAGCACTCAGTTTGCAAAACTTTTTTTTACGTGCATTCGGGTCCCCAGCGCAGGGGCATCGAACCAGGCGCGGTGTCGCCGGTCTCCTCCACGTATCACGACACTGCGCATCTGAGTCGTGCATCTGCATCTGCCGCGCCCGGTCAGGACTGCGTCGGTAACGTCGCGCGGCGCATCTGACATCTTCGCAGGCAAACAAACGACTTGAAGGGGGCATGTCCCGTTACCGTCATTATTTTATACAAGATGACACAGAAAAACTGGAACTTTTGGCAAACAAATAAAAATACAATACATGCAACAACACAAACTTTGATTGACAGAAAATGAACCATAACAACTCGCCTTTTAAGAAAAAAACATTACAAATGATCAATTTCTAAAAAAATTACGTCCGGTAGATGTCAATTTTTAAAAATGACGTCCTGCAGATGGAGTCCTTTTCTACGTGTACATTCTTCTACTCTGTTGTTCAGGTTCCCCATTGATCGCTGCAACATCTCAGCTGTACACCGCGAATTTCGTCTTCAATTCTTTGTTTCAATTCATCCGGTGTGTAGACCCGACTCTTGAGGCAGCCCCACATGAAAAAATCACAAACCGATAAATCCGATGCTGTGGAGGGCCAAGGAAAGTCACCGAATCTTGAGATGACACGATTACAAAAGTATTCTCGCACAGCTGCAGATGATTGCCTCGCAGTGTGCGATGTCGCACCATCCTGCTGGAACAAGGTTCCCGATTTTCTGTGTCCCCTTGTATATACGTTTAACAGGGTTAAACTTGTAGACTTTTTGAGTGGCCGAACTTAAGCAAAATGAATGAATAAATAAATAAATAAATAAATAAATATAGTACATACGTTTTGCATAATTATCTGGCAAAGTTGAATTTTAAAATTTTTGTGCAGTATGGATTAGGAAATTGAAATGGAATATAAAACTGGAACCTTTTAGTTTTAAAGTCATTTTTACAGGCTGCTATGTGATAGATTTTAGTTGTCTTTTTTTAGAAAAAAATATTTAAAAACCTCAGAATTTTTATAGTTTTAAAAGGCTAAATAAAATTAAATAAATTTATCTGAAAGTAATTAAAAAAACACGCAGTACCCGCCAGCATCGCTTTTAAACCCCAAAATATACAGTTTTTTTTATTACATTTGGTTCTCCTCATCCATTCTGCACAAAAAAAGAGTTAAAGATTAAACTTTGCCAATTAATTATGCAAAACGTATTCACTATATATATATATATATATATATATATATATATATATATATCCATTTCGTTGAAGTTTGGCCACTCAATAAGTCTACAAGTTTTGTTAAACAAAAATATAAAATAATGAACTGTAACGAAACGCCCCCCTTTAAGCGGTGCGGCAAAAAGTCGTAAGATCAAGAAGCATCGCGATCACAGTTTGATTTTTCTCTCATCTTCGGACATGACTCTTCGCGGCGAATTTTGCAAGCAATGCATTTTGTCATTGCCGTACCTTCACTATCTGAAAAAAGCGTTGCCGTAATGAACACATACAGGAATAACAATGGCATGTATTCCACGGTTATTATTTCAACGAAAGTATCTCCCAGAAGTATATTTCTGAAGAAATTTCTTCGAGAAAAAATATATTGCCTAAACCTTTGCACACAATTCAATTCCAATCACGGCCGGCAAACAGTTTTATAATTAAGGAGACATAATAATTCGCGGATTCATTTAGCGATGGATTAGAATCTAAATACGTTTACCTATTTTCTGCTGCAGTGATAGAGCCACATTTTATCTGAAGGACTCTGGGCGAATGTAAAACCCCGAGAAACAGAAATATCGAACTAAAAGCACCCCTGATACTAACAGGAGTCACGAGTTAGTAACCAATGAACAGGCGTAATTTACCCAATTACATATAAGATCATGGAGTCTATTCTAAAGGTAATTGAAACCACAAATTTTTCCAATCCCTATTCATAAAGCATGAAATACAAAGATTCTTTTATTTTTTACTGTTCCGCATTCCTTGCACTGGAAGAATTTCATTACCAACGTTGGCAACACTGCGGAATATCTCTCCTTCTCTCTCCCTCTCCATCTGTTCCAGCGTGTTATTCGCCACTCCTACTCTCACGAGTGCCAAAAGGCGGTCGTGAAGTGGCTGCAGAAGAGGACTGCGCGTGCGTTGTTTGCGTGGGCGTGCGTGAGCGAGGCAGAAAGGGGAAGGGGAAGCCGGGTTCCGTTACCACGCTCGTGCGCACGGTGCGCGGAGGTTGGGCATGGACGTAAACACCACGCGCTACTTTCCACTTCGGCTCGTGCATCATCATTATTGCAAGCTAGTCATGCACTTGCGTCATAAAATAGTGAGCGTTTGGTGGAAACCAGCTGAATTCAAGGCTATAGAGCTGATATGTAGTCAGATAATTGCAGTGTACCGCTAGTTGAGACGGAAGACCAAGTATACATACTTTCCAGTGACTGCCGAGATGATGAAAGAGGAGACACGCTTGTTAAGTGGTCAGATCACTAACGAAAACTCGCCGAAATCATGCCATTACTAGAGACCTGCAAAATTCGCGGTTTCAATGGCCTTCAGGATGGACTGCACATACCCCTGTACACTCGGGCAAATAACGCAAGTTCATTAGCTGCCGACTTGTAAGTCGTCTCAGCTGGTTTGTCTGTGATTCGATCCTTCTTTGGTTGAGGGTTTATAACTGGTTGAGATTCGTCCAGATGAACAGTAAGCCATAACAAAATTATCTAAGAGGTATATGCGTTTGAATTCTAGCCTATCTCCGAATGAATCCGCGAATTTTGCAGGTCTCTAGCCATCACTTATGAATTATTTATCGATGGATTAACTGAGTGGTATTGTATATGGTGTTTTTATTTAATTTTCTTCATTTTTTTAAATAGAGAACGCACACTGTTTGTACTTGCAATATTTACTCTACCATTACCTTCCACCATCTCGGAATGGAATGGATTGAGCCAATGGGCGCATCAAACCGCTTTCATGGGAGAGACGAGTCTTGGGTGCTGTACAATAAAAACAATAACAAAAGGAAAAAAATAGTTACTAAAATATTTTTGAACAATTGTTTGTAAGGAATAATTACAAAATTTTTTAACTACAATTCTTGCTCCTTGTTTGGAAAATTCATCGACGGTGATTGCTTGGCGTGGCTAACCCATTTAAGCTGTTTACACAAATAATGCTACTTACCAGATATTTTTTACACAGTAACAAAAGAACACTTTTTTTCCACTTCGTAAGGGGGAGGAGGATACGCCCCTGGATAGAGCTTCACATTTAGCTCATCAATTCCTAGATCAGCGATGTTCAAGTTCACTCTTTTCTAGGGCCAGATATCATTTTTGAAACTATACTGAGGGTTGGAAACATATTTATTAAAATCGCATTTTTATAACAACATTTTGATATCTCATATGTTCTATAAAAAGACCAATGTACATAATTTGTGGCATGTGATGAATTAGCGAAAAAATAGTCTTAAAAAAATTAACAAAAAAACCAAACATATATAAATAATTATAATCTTTGAACTATATATATAGATTACATGAATATAAATATTTATTTTGAGTATTTCTGTTTGAATACTTCTAAACACTTCTAAGAAAACTTGATCCTACAATCGTTGCTTAGCTAACAATACCGCCTAATTAACATTTCAGTGACTTTGCAGGAGAGTAAAAAAACTGCTTATTTTTATGTAGAGTATGTTGGAACACAAAAAGTCAATTTCATTAAAAATGTCAGGCGATATTGTTTGCTAAGAACCGTTATATGCGAACACAGACAGCTAACACACGTAAGTTTACATGATTATATGTATTTCCTGTGTTGGGAAATACTAGGAGTAACTTTAACAATCTCCAAATATTACTAGCGATGATGTGCTTTGACTGTAACCACAGCATTTATTACCAATTAATTACATAGGGCTCATCATGTACGATGAAATAATGAATTAACCTGAGTGCTTAGTCTGACAACATTCGCTTAACTCCTCTAAGACGGCTCCAGAACTCCAGACTTCAGCTGCGAACAAACGATATAAAACTTTAGAGAAATGGTGAACACAAAAAATCAGTGACATCAAACTTTAACAAAAGCAGCCCTCAGACAAGGGCAAGAGGACAAACCACATATAACCAATTAGCGCACTTGTTTAAATTACAAGCAGGTTGAATTAAATTGATATTTCCTTTAAAATTATTGAGTTTAGGTTTAAAAAAAACCTAACCTACTATATGCATGTTCTACATTCAGGCATAAACAACCACCACTAAATATTTACTCTATACCTACCCATATTAAGAGCGGATTCCGCAACAATCATAAATTGACATTAGTAAGAGTCTGTAAGCGGGCCGGCAGTGACCTAGGTCACAAGCGACCATGAGTGGTGATGGGATGAGAAGGAAGCATGGTTGGAATGGGGAAGGGGGGACGGCAGTTGTCCGGGAAAACCCACCGCTGCACGACCACGTCCGTCACGTTCCTCACTTGCGAAAAATTAGGGGTGGACTCCGCAAGGATTTGCATCCGGATCGCCTGGGAGGAAGGCGAGACATTTCGTCACTCAGCTTCCTCGGCCGCGACATCTGAAGGAAGATGCTGTTGGAAATTACGTCTGAAGTGGTTAACGAATCATACTCCAAACATCTTGAGTAGAAATGTATTGTCATACAACCCTCCATTAACAGATAGGTTATGTCCACAACATGAGACACTTTGCACTGTTTTTTTTTTGTTGTTGTTGTTGTTGTTGTAAATGGAACGAAAATATTCATGTAACATTACAAATACTTGTAAGTTGGTACATTTACATGAAAAAACTGTATCACTACAAAATAGTGTTCGTAGTAATACCCGGGCATTAATGCTTTGTGTTGTCCCAGTACTTTCAATAGTAAACCGTTCCCCGAATAGCTTTCCATTATTACCTGCGCGTAATAAGTAACAAATAATATATTTCTTGTAGAATTTCTTGGCAACTGGTTTCCAAAGGAATCTTTTAAAGAACAGAAATATTTTTTTTTTCTGTGCAGAAAGCTAGCATGCTGTCGATTCAGTTTTAAAGCTTGTTCCAATCAAAAGTATTTTAATTTTGGCATCACTGTGTACTACAATGCGTTCCCAAACTGCACATACGGAGTACCGAATGAGTGACTGCAAATGCATCAAAACTGCAAATACTCCAGTTCCTGGATTACAAGACCTTGCGACCAGAAACTACAGTTACAACATTTGCACGGAAATGTTGCAGCTATAGAGAAAATCACTAAGCATTTTAGGTAAGGTTAGAAAATTATAAGATGAATAACTGCTACTAAATACATTCATTCGTTTTGATGATCAGACCGAGTATACTTTTTTAGGGGTCTTGAAAATACCTATTTCGCTTGATTTACAGATTGCTGAGAATAAATTTGAGGCTGTACAGATCCAGTTATATAAAAGGCTCTACAATTATGTAATACAAAAATGTGTGTAATAAGTTACTGCTACGTAATATAGGTTTTTTTTATAAAGTTGCTCTAATTAATTAACGGTTCCTAAAATATTAGCTTTTTCTTTTATCAAGCGTGCAGATATTTTGACTTTTAAGCTATTCTTGTAAAGCAAAAATTCAGAAAAGAAACAAAGTTTTGGTAATACGTAATTAGGTATAGTAATCGAAAGCTTTAAAATTTTTACAATAAAGTTTATATAATGTTCTATTTAACTGGTAGGTAAACACTCTACACCGAACCCAATAAGCATAGAAAAAACATTCTTTACACATAAAATAGCTGTTTCATTGTGAATTTTTTCCCATAGAAGGCCTATTATTAAGAGACAGCTATGTCCATTTATTTGACAGTAATTTCGTACCAAGGCGACACCAATGTGTAAACTTCGACGTTACAATGTTAGCAAATTGAAAAATACACTTCATTTTGTAAACAAGCAAATCAAACTTTAAACTATTGTAAATGAAAGTGTTTCAATGCTATTGCTACGGTGTTCTCGCTAAAACTACTGCTATATGGAAAGGCTGCGACTCGGAAGATTACGTTTAGCGAGTCTCTCCCCTGGTCGTCCCCACACTCTGTCTCGGCCGTCTGAATGGCACAGACCGAAGCCAGACTCGTCTGTGAACTCGTCCATGTCTTTCCAGAGGCAATCAGTAGGGACTGGAAAAATTCGCGGTTTCAGTGACCACTAGGATAGACTCCACGATTCTCTATGTACTCGGGCAACTATCACCTGGTCATTGGCTACAGACTCGAGACACCTGTTTACTGCGATTCTTATGATTCGATACTTCTTTTGTTGAGTGTTTGCCATTGGCTCAGAGTCCTTCAGGTAAATTTCGGTCCAATCACTGATGCAGCATTAAGCTAAACGAGTTTGGATTCCAGCCTGTCTCGAAAGGAATCCGCGAATTTTTCCGGTCTCTAGCAATCAGACATGGTTTGGGCAGGAATAAATTTCCACGATCGCACTGAACTGATTTCCATTGATAACGGAGCTCTGGCTGCCCAGAACAACGTTGAGGAAGTGCTCCTAGAAGCTGTGGTTCCATCTGCTCCATTTATTGGTGAACAGTTCATTTCGATTCAGGATAATGCATCGAGACTTGGAGCACGCGGAGATCACAGTTTTGGACTGGCCTGCACGATCTCCCGACAACAATACTTATACAGCATTTGTGGGATAATTCAATGAGACGTGTTAGGCATCGTCATTGTCCTCCTAGTGATTTAAATCAGCTTCGAATTGCTCTTCGTGAGGAATGTGATGCTGGGCCGGTGGAGTACGTTCAAAATTTAATTTTTTTCTATGCCTGACAGGCTTAGGGCCCTTCGCCGTGCAACAGAGGGTAATACACGTTATTAGGAGGCCATCCCTCGTCAGGAAACATGACGAAAAAGAACTATCAGTTTTAAAAAGTGTTAATTTCTTATTTTTATCCTTTATAATTTATTTGTATGGTATTAGTAATTAACGTTATTGGTTTATGGTAGACTTTGTTAAAATAACCTATACAAATAATTCTCACCATAAATTAAAAAAAAATCGTATTTGCTAGAATTATGGGGAAAAATCAGTGTGTCAGTTTTTTCCCCACAACTTAGTTCGCTCAATTTCACGGAATTGCTGATATCTTACCACTGAAAGAAAAGTATGAGATTATTAAAAAAAAAATATTAATAAATATACAAAAAAATTGACAGGTGCGTAAAAGATTTAATTAATAAAAATCCGTTTATGAATGTTATTTTTTAAAGTGGTTATGTGTAGGCCTTTTTAATTTTAGTATATATTAATTATCTGATTATATAACTGCAGTGTTAGTGTTTTCGATTATATATTTTACCTTGATGAAATCACACTTACCTTATTTTAGTTCATGAGGCAGATAATAGAGCCTGTTTCATTTTAATTAAGTTTATATTTTCGTTTTCACTTACACTTTCATTTATTATGGTTAAAGATATGCTTAGAATAATTAAATAATTTCATATTATTACAAATACTTCCGATATTTTTAAGATATTTGAAACAAACGCATCTTTATTTGAAGTGTGGAGTATATATATCAAATCTAATATCCAACGTTTTATTTGATTTTAGTATTGCTCAGAATTACTTAAACAAAATTTCAAAATTTACTACCCCTCTCTTCCTTTCCCACAGGTATGCCTATGTAAGATAGTAATTTGTAGTTTGTTATTTATATTTTTCTTACCAAATAATGTACGTCTTACTTAATGAGTTTTTGAAATATATATATTTTTTAAATAAATCAAAACTTACCCCCTTTATGCCTCCTTAAAAAATGAATTTAAATAAATTTAAAATATATATATATTCAATATGAAATTCTAGGTGCAAGTTGTTTTTTCTTAGTTTCTTACTTCTTGTTTTAATTGAATCTGAACTTCACAAAATGACACAATTGTGGTTGGTAGTTTTTGTATATTTATTATTTGTACCCAATATGTTTTTCTTATGCTTAATCAGATTCGGATCCATAATTATTTAATTTAAAAACATATTCAACCCTTTTTCACCCCTTAAGGGTTGAATTTTGAGAAATGGTACAATTTTGATTGGTTGTTTTGGTATGTTTATTAATGGTACCAAATATATTTTACTATTTTTAATTAAATAAGGCAAAATAATTATTAATCTTAAAAACATATTTACCCCTTAGGGGTTGAACTTCGTAAAATGGTGAAATTGTGATTGGTAGTTTTCCTATTATATTATTGGTTTCGAATTCCTTTTTCTTATGCTTGAATAGTTTCGGAGATATAATTATCTTAAAACAATATTTGCCTCTTTTTCACCCCCTTAGGAGTGGAATTCTGCTGTAATTATATATAGCCTAGTTTTTAAGTATGCCAAATACCTTTCTAATTAAAAAAATCATCAAAATCAGTCATGTAGTTTTCGACTGATGCTGGAACAAACAGACAAACAGACAACAATTTGAAAGACGATATTATGTGTTCTCAACAATGTAAATAGCCATTTACAATAGTTTTTTTATTATTATTATTTCATCCAACGTACAGACGTTTTACCTCGAACAGTTTTATTATTAGTATCGATTTCACCATTAAAAATTTTACTTCAATCTAGGAAATCCCAGTTGGCATGGGAAATAGTCTTACTTCATATCATCGAAAATTATGAAAACCGGAGAAAGACTGGCATGAAAGGAAACGGGCAAATTGTTACTGAGTCTTTCAATTCACGATTGTTAACTTCGAACTGCCAATTATAACACTGCATGATTAATTATCGCCATGTTTACATTGTCAGAGCAGCGCCAGACCAAAATTGTTTAGTCATGCTATAACCTTCAATTGTGGCGCCATTAACACGTCCAACTCTTCATTATCTACACTTTTTAATCCTGTAGAAAGACAATCAGCGCTAATTAGATACACCTTACGCCCGCGAAGACTGCCGATAAGTTCATCAAACTAGACTTCCTATCGTGCGTTCGAAGCGGCGAACTTCTGCCTGGGTAAACTAACTTTTTCCTGGGCAAACTAAATTTGCCCGAGCAAACTAATTTCTGCATGGGGAACTAACTTCTGCCTAGTTAAACCAACTTCTGCATAGGTAAACCAATTTCATCTGGACAAACTAACTTCTGCCTAGACCAAATAACGTCTGCCTGGGTAAACCAATTTCAGCATGGGCAAACTAATTTCTTCCTGAGAAAAATAACATCTTCCTGGGTGAGCTTTATACTTTAACTTTTGCCTGGGTAAAATAACTTCTGCCTAGAAAAACTAATTTCTGCCTGAGCACACTAATTTATATCTGGATAATCTAACTTTTGCCTGAGAAAACTAATTTCTGCTTGAGAAAACTAGCTACTGCCTGGGTGAACTAATTTCTGGCTGGGTGAACTACTGCCTGAGTGACCTGGGTGAACTGCCAGGATGAACTAATTTCTGCCTGAGACTCGCGGCACGTTTTTCCTTCCTAATCATTTGCCTCGCAAACGCGAGTTCGCAAGCCACAATTTCTATTCGGGGCAATGTAATCTTTAAGTTGTAATTATTGCTGTAAAAATTATATAGTTAAAACAAGTGTAGTTGGTAGGTGCTTAACTATTTCATTTCTAAGTATGTTTGTATATGTTCTGAAGTCCATGCACGTAATGCAAATAATCAAATATAAAATGAAAGTTTTTTTCTTTGCTAATTTGCTACTTTTTTAACAGAGATTAGTCCCCAACTTCTTAGATATTCGTACATTTGTAGCTGTGATTTCAAATGTGGGCTATTTACAGTATTTGCTTGTTTGGCAAGACAAGACATGAGTTATGTTTTCCCAAGCTTATATATCTGGTCACTATCTGATATTTACTAACAGACTCCAATCTATGACCGTCGGTAGGAAATAAGTGATTATATCATTCAGACTACTAATTACAGGTCCTCCAAATGTTTCTAACAATCAGTGGGTTAAAGATGATAATGCTTTGGTTATAAACTTCTGGTAGCAATTACTTACTAATTGAACAGCTCTTAAAATTATTATTGTTTACATTATTAAATAACTAATAAATAATTACCAATTAAACAATTATTTGTAAAAAAAAACCTTAGAGCTCTTGGTAATCTTAATTACAGAAAGTTTTTGAAATAATGAAGTTTATATAAATTTTTGTGTATTAGGTAAAATCCAAAATATACGGGATTTATAATCACGTACGCTGGCCCAAAAATTTACAATATGATATACCCTATATCTATTAAAAAAATACCACTCGCGATAATACGTAGGACTACATTTTTTTAAAAAATCATAATTATTAAAGAAAGTCATGTAAACGTATAGCAATATAGCAATAGCAGTTAAAAATAGTTCCGAGAAAATATTACATTGCCTTATTTTTCTTTTTAGAACATTTATTAAATAAGCTTCCAAACCTATTAAATTAAGATTTTTCAAAGATTTGTTGCGGTTAGGAAGCAATTTCTACCAGAACTTACGAGTCAAAAATTATTGAATTAAAATTTTTAGTGGTATAAAACTTTCTGTGTGACCTGTGCAACTGTCATAATAATTACCCCATTGTACAAGTGTTGACTTCAACAAATGGCAAAGGTCAGGTTCTATGTCATGCCATGTGAATTATTTGAAAATCCTATATGGCAAAGCCTAATCGTCATTAAATTCTAAGTTCCTGCCCCTCACTTAGTTGTATCTGTTCTGCCCCGACCAGTTCTTCTTCCTCTTTTACCTGTAATCAACCTGTTTGCTTGATGCATCCCGCATGACTGCGACCAGGGCTTTCCCTGTGTCTACGCGGGTTTCACCTGGACCCAACTTTACTAGTTATAGTCTAGAGTAAAGCGAGGGGAGTTAGCCAGGGCGCCAATCGCTGTCATGGCCGGCCAATCCCCTCCTAGCACATGATAGCTACCCCTGCATGATTGGGCGTATAAGCTTCAATCTGAGACGCACTTAATCTTGCCTACCTGTACTCCTCCCAAAAACACCTTGATTTAGTTAGGTTAGGAAAAAAATGGAGTGACAAGACTGAGAGGAAGCTTGTACTACGTCCAGAGACAGTGTAGGTGGCTAAAACTCTTCTGCAAGTGAAGGGAACCCTACTATTCACGAATCCCGAGTCAGATGCTCGATTAATCCGCATCTGTTTGTCAAAAGGAACTTCAATTACGGACGATAAAAGACGAATATGCAAACACACTGGAAACAAGGCAAAATCAGATGATGTCAAAAAAAAAACATAGACAGCACAAAAAACTCTGTGGAAGGAATGATAAGTCAAAAAATTATAACAGCGCAGACGGACACAGTGAGCTAACAACAAGACAGTTGCGACAATAACAGTGAATACAAACAAACAACAACTTTGGACAAAACAGCGACAAACAGAGGAACCCAACGATGATTGAAAACAGAAATCATGGACAGCACAACTACAATACAGTGACGCAAGTGCGCACTCAACGACGAAATGAAAATATTCTGACAACACGACGAAGACAACACAAACGAACACAGCAGGCTTCTTAACACAACAGTTGTGACGTTTCGGCAACTGAGATCTGTTCCCGTCCTCAGGTCCTTAGGTCTGTTGCATTAATAATAGACTCGCAAAAATTATTTCTTTAATTGTTTTCCGGGACGGCCGGATTTCGCACGCCTAGTATAGGTGATTGAAAATCATATTAAAGGTTGGTTAAATTAGGTTAGCGACATTGAACATTTCGCAAATGGAGTGTTTATTTTTATTCCGATCGCTTAGTTGCATGAGCGAGTGCTTCGGACGTGTTTGATGGACTGATTCTGAGGTCGGTGAAACTTAGCGACAGTTGGTGCACTGTTAAAATTTTTCCCTTAAAATAACTTATAACGCTGGTTAACAATTATCCAATGACCTTCATAAATGTATTGTTTTCTTTGTAAATTTACGGGTACAAAGTTCGCTTACTTTAAGGGCGTATGTCCCATTCCAGTTTATTATTTTATATTTGCGTTCCACACTGTTAACCTTGCCGACTTTTTGAGTAGCTGAACTTTCACAAAGTGAAAAGATGTATCGCATCCTTTTTGCATAATTAGCTGGCAAAGTTGCATTTTCCATGTTTTTGTGCAGTATGGATTAGGAGAATTAAAAGCAACTGGATCTTTTTAGATTTAATGTCTAATTTATTGGCTTCTATGAGTAATAGTTGCTTTCTTTCAGAAAAAAAAATTAATTTTCCCTCGCTTTCCAAATTCATCATAATATTTTAAAATTTAAAACTCTAAATTAAAATTAAATAAATATCACTAAATTAATTTTTAACCAAACCACGCAGTAGCCACCCGCATTGCCTTTAAACACATTTTTTTTCCCATTTGGTCTTGTTAACCATACTGCACAAAACTGTTAAAAATTAAAATTGACAACTAATTATGCAGAAAGAATACGATATATAATAGTTGAAATCAGGCCACTATAAAAATAAACCTAAGAGTTTAACCGTGTTAAACGTAAAATTAAATTAATGACCTGAAACGGGACATACACCCTTAAACATGAACCCACAAGAATAGTCTTGCTATACATTACAAATACATTACAAAACTGGTTGACTACGGCAAAATATATATATATATATTTATTTATTTATTTATTTATTTCACAGGTGTGTTCACCCTCCCTGTTTATACCGACAAACAGAACTCGTAAGTCGAAATACTATGAATTTCCAGTCATCTGAGTTTACAAGCAACTCTTTGTTTATTTGAGGTGGATTCTTGGTTGAAATATCCGTAGATTTAGTAGCCTACTGTAATTTCTAACAGAGTGAGGAGAGGCCAGGCTTGCACTCCCGGGTCGTCGGGATCGCTTGCATCGCGTTGCGGTCGAAACACGAAACACGAGCAAACGAACAAACCGCTATCATTGAGAGGTTTATATTTTTATTTAGCTTTTTTGTTGCAATGGGTGGGGGCCGGATGAAAGATCTGGGCGCTTCGAACGGGTTCTCCTGGATTTCTGTGTCCAAGACGTCCACCTCCCTCCCCCCCTTCCCCTCCCCCTGTTATCCACGAGGGTGAGTTGTCACATTTGCATTTCGCGGTCCGAGGACGTTAAAATGTTTCCTGCGACTTTTTTTTCCTCGGGCGTTATATCGCGTGTAATAGGGAAAGTTCACTGCCCCTGCTTTTATTTCACATTGAAAAAAATATTTGATCGTGGGAACCAAAATTCTGTACCCGCAAACTCTCGAGGCTTTTGAAAATTAAAGATAGTGGATTGGTTCAAAGCAAATACGCTACAGAACAATACTGGCCTTGTTGTCACGCCAGTTCCATGGAAAGCCCAGGATGGACACGTCTTCAGGAAAATCTGCGTTCGTGCATTTTCGGAACTGTGATCCTGGGGAGGTTTACATTTATTTTCACTGTATTAATGTGACTGTCCGTAGCCAACCAATCCTTTACTATAGTAACGATAACCTTAACCTTTAAAAAAAAAACGGAAATTGCAATATTTGGGAGTGTAATAATTGGCTATGGGTGCATCTTAGGATTCCCGTTCAATAAATGGCAGAATATTTGTTCAGTATGTACACTGTATTTGTTTAAAAATTTCAATACCAAAATTAAGACAATGAGATAAACTTTTTTTTCTGTTTTGCATACCTGTTTTTTTTTTTTTTTATCTTCGTAGGCTACAAATTTATGGTAAAATATAATCTCCAGCTTTTCAGATTTCCCAATAGTAGTAAAAAAGTATTTGTTACCCAATAACACGTAATTAAACTACTTTTTTTTAAATACAAACCTTGTTACTAGATAATGTGTCACACTTTTGCGTATGTTGATGGCATAACACGGTATAGGTCTGTTGAAGTTACAGTGTCACTACTCACGCAGCACACATAACTGATATTATAAATTGGTTTTATCATTTTATTTATGGCACTGAAGGATAGTTATTGCTATTTTATAGAAATTTATTCACACAACTGTTCGCAGTCATTTAGTCACTCACATTTCTCAGTGTACGAAATACTTGCTGACTTACCTACATACTAAAGCCAGAGCCACGATTATTATGTGGATTAATTCGGTAGCAAATTACACTGTATTTTTTTTTGTAAATGGAACAGATATATTCGTGTAAAATTACAGATATTTGTACATATGTACATTTGTATAAGAACATATTATATCACTACAAAATAGTTTCGCAGTAATACTTTGTTCGGATTCATATTAGGGCATTTATGCTTTGCGTCATTCAAGTACCTCCACTAGTTAAAGTTATTTGTAAACCGTTCCCTGAATAGCTTTCCAATATTAACTGCGCACATAATAAGCATGATACAACAAAATACAGTCAAACTGTTGAATATTTGATCATCTTTCTATGCTATAAAAATTATTCTTAAATGAAACGTCAATTAAAATATAAAATTATGCGCCAATTTTCGTAAGAAATGCTCAGTATTATCTCAAAAAACGCATTTCATAAATCCAAAAATATTCATAGCCATGTGTTGTAAAAATTTACAATAAATTTCTTGTACTACAAACTATTTCTTGGCAACTGGTTTCCAAAGGAAACTTTTGTAAAAGTACATAATTTTTTTCTGTGTATGCTCAGATCGCATATGTATCTGCTTCATGATGATTGGACTACACTGTTTTCAACAACCGCCACACGTAACCCACCAAAGGATTTTACTTTGTTATTGGCCAATGGGAATGAAAACGAGGTTTGATCATGCATAAACAAATTGAATCCATCCACAAAAAAATCATGATTTTAGCTCTGGTTCAAATACGTACGTGAGCAACTGCAGTGAACGTAATAGTTACACTGAATGTTACACTGTTAGCTTCTAGAAGTGTACAAAATAAATTAGGGAAGTTAACCTAAAGGCCCATAGATTTTTTGGAACCATCAAATAAATTATGTAATAAATATACGAACCCCATTATACACTACGTCAAAAAATGTTAAAGAGGCAGTTTTATTGAATTTTCTACCACCTTCTCAATTAATTGCTCAGATATATGAAATGATATGGACAGCACAAAGTATTTCGGACTCGAAATTAGTTTCAATTTTAAATTTATAATTTCCATTGAAAAGTATTTTCCTGGGTTTATTAATGTATAAAAAAATTGAAATAGTATTCTATGGTTCTACTTCATTAAGTGTATAAGTTGGTGGTTCAAATCACTGTGAAAAGTGCAGTTTAGCAAAAAAATTTACATACTTATTGTCTAAAGACCTTCTAAGCTTGCTTTATTATTTTGAGAGATGATAGCATTCATACCTTTAAACCCTTGGTACTGCGTACTCACTGCGCCATGATATTTAGTGCTGAAACGCTCCAAAAGACGAGAAAGAAGCAAAATTACAAAATCCAAATGACCCAATCACATGAGATCAGGCTGGAAGGTAAAATCCTGAGGCAGCAGGCACTGGACAACAGACACCGACTTATATGGTACAGCTGTTTGGAGAATACAAGAAAACAATCGCGAATTTTTGCAGTTTTCTAGCAATGTCTCATCACGGCTCCGAGGTCTATTTATATATATGTGTGTATCAGGGAAAAGTCAGGTAAGTTGCAAAGTCCGGGAATGTACCTGAAATCTGGGAAAGGTCGTGGAATTTCCCCAGTGACAGTCTGCCATCACCCAGGCTGTGAAAGGATTTGTTTGTTTTTTTTAGGTTCTGTTTAAATTGTCATTTTTCGTATAATTCTAGTTTAAAAATTTAGTTTATATAGTTCTAGTTTCAAATTTAGTGAAATGATTGTAATGATTTGGAAATCTGTATAATGGTGAAAGCTGGATTTTATTTATTAATTTTATAAAATTACAAAATAGGTCAATTATTTTTGAAATATTAGTCATTAAATTTGAGATTTATGTCGGGGAAATGTTATGGAAATGCTATAAAGTATTTGTGCAGACACACTGTGTCCAGGGGCTCAGACTTGTTGCTTAGCCAGGCCACACCGCAGGGCGAGCTGCGACTGCACTGTCGTCACAGCCATCAGCCCGCGAGGAGTTCCAGGCCGCGGATTGCCGCCCGCCGCCTCTGCTTGTGAGCACAGCTGCTAGGTTTCAATGGAGGTGTGAATAACTGGTGTGGTGACCCTGAGGTGTTGTGAGTTGGATAATGTGGCGGGGTTGCAGGCAGGACTCGAGCCCGCGCCGTGCTCAGGGCAACTTCAGAAGCATGGTGGGAGAACATGTGTGAATGAATGATATTCGGGTTCGTGGGTTCTAATCCCAGTGCAGAAAGTTGCAGTGAAGCTGCCTGCCCTGCGCTCGGTATGCCAGGTGTGTAGGCTGTTAGCTGGCTGCTGTTCCTAGTCGTGTTGGTGTGGATGAGCTGATGGGTGGAGGCTGATGGTGACTGCTATATTAGACACGGGTGGGATGTTGTATGGGGCGACAGAGAGAGGCCGCCACTGGAACCCCTGGCGCGCTCCGAGAGGCCTATAAGCCCTGTGTGGTTCATGCGCATCTCGCCCTCTGGTCCACACAGTCGCGCGGTGGGGTCCTCGCCAGCGGCCCTGCTCTCGCTGCTTGGTTTGCGAGGTCCTGGGTTCTCTCCGGTGACCGCAGCTGCTCCCTGCTTGCGGCTGTCTTTGTACTCCGCACTGAGAGAAAGGTTTGTTTGCCTCAACAAAATATTTGTTTGTATATGGCGAAATAAATATATTTTGTTAATTCAAACAAATATTTTGTAGTAGGAAAGATTTTGTTGACACAAACAAAATGATATTGTCAACTCAACTATATATTTTGTTACGAGTAGCAAATCAATTTGGTTACTTACCAATTTTGGTTAAGCTAACAAAATATTTTGTTGCAGCAAGTAAATATTTGTTTCGCCACATACAAACAAATATTTGTTGGATTCAAACAAACCTTTTTCTCTGTGCGGAGGACCTCCCGCACCTTGAGCACTGCGGGGCGGTGCCTGCTTGTTGGGGCAAGTCTCGACCGTGCAGCCTCTGCTGTTGTTCCCGGAGTGCTGGCTCGTCCCCGAGAGGCGCGCTGTTGTTGCCTTGAGGTCGGCGGTGGCCCCTCTACGTGGGCTCTGGTGTCTGGGACGCATCGTTCCACTACCGTCGTGGGTCCCGCCGACCTGCTGTAGGTCTGTGCGCGGCCAGCAGACCAGGCCGGACACACCTCTCTCTCTCTCTCTCTCTCTCTCTCTGCGATTTGTTCAGGGTGTTGCGAGCCGAGGGCGTTTACAGCTAACGAACTCCTCTGGATCGTAGCTGCCCAGTTCGCGAATTAAGGCGTTTTTCGTGCGCCCCAGTAGTGTCATAGAGCTTGATGTTGCGTGAGAAAGCAGTGCGAGGCCGTGTGTTGGGACGGAGGTGCGCGGGGAGATACAAGCAGTAGAGAGAGCCACTGTCCAGGCGAGCTCCAGTCGGGGGAGCAAATTGTGGACTTTATGAAGGAGCTATGACTCTGAGCACTGATAGTTAAATTGTTATAACTAAACTAAAAGTGTAAAAATTAGTTGACAGATAAAACTGCAACTAATTATAAGTGCTATTCTTTTCGAACCTGTATTTCGACTCGTAAATATAAATAAATGAATATATACATATACACACAAACACGTAATGCAAACTGTGGCTATGTGTTTCCAAAATAAAAATAGCCGGGAACGGAGCCTCCTTACGATGAAAATCTGCAAAACAAATCACCCGTTGTCAGCAACAGATCCGATGACGATGAATTTGTGTCAGACGAAGAATCTCGTTCTCCGCCTGATGTCTGGGGAGTAATGACCACTTACGAACCTCTCCTGCCTCGTTTAATTGGGAATAAATTAAATGACTTCAACGGTCTACTGTTACCGTTGAAACTCTCCTCAAGTAGGTACCTACTTATTTGTGCTCCGTGCTAAGTGGCCTTGAAAACGCTATACCTGAAAGTGCATGGTACCTGGCAGCATGCCCTCGCTTTGATCAAATAGCGAGATAGAATGGAATGAATTTTTTTTTTACAAATTCAACCTCAGGCTTTCAAGTTTTACTTTTGCGTAATGGCCCATTCTCTCCGTAAACAGAGCAAAAAACGCGCGCACACACACACACACACGAAATATTCCTGCACACAATTATCTCGGACGTTTTTCTCTCAACTTAATCGTTGCGGAAAACTTGTTGTCTCCAGTGCGTTTGCATGCCATGCATAATTATTAACAGAACTGAAATACTCGCAGGTTCATTTACCTGTCATCGCGTTTCTTACATAAATCTACGCATTTTTAAAGCTAGCTTGTCATAAAATCGACCACTGTTTTTTTCCCCCTTCTGCTGTTTCTTGAAGTGACTTGGCAACAATGTGTGCTTCAATCAGAAATACTCTTGACTTACTGTTACATTATTCCTATGTATGTTTTTGCATATATGAAATACGTTTTTTGGGATAAAGTGGATAACCTATTTCTTAAGAATATTGGCTCATATTTTATATTTTAACTGATGTTTCAAGCATAATTTCTTAAATCTTGGAAAAGATAATCAAATATTCAATAATTTGACTTTATTTGTTGTATCATGCTTATTATGTGCGCAGTTAATACTGGAAAGCGACAAACAACTATAACTAGTGGAGGTACTGGGACAATACAAAGCATAAATGTCCGGATAAGAATCCGAAACCAGTACTAATGCGAACACTATTTTGTAATGAAACAGTTGGTTTCATGTAAATGTACAAATTTACAAATATCTTTTATTTGATATTACACTTTATGACTCCAAAAAATTGTTTTGCCTCTATATAGATAGGACAAAAACCTATTTTAAATGTAGGTCGTGACTCAAACAGCTCTTAGTACACTGCAACTATGTCACGTCATTATCTGTATCGTTTTCTTGCAAAGCTTTGCGTCGTATAAACCTGACGAAACATATTACGAAAAAACGTACGAACTGCAAAAACATAAAACTAAATACAGATAAAATACACACTCAAAATTTACCCTCCCCAACCCACTTTTTGAAGTGAAGCTTTTGCGTGGCCAGTTGGATAAATGAAGGCGATGACTCATCAGTGCACCGCTGAGATGGAGGGGAAAGATAAATGAATGATTTCAGAGTCCGCTGTAAGTAATAGTGCTCGCTCTTGGTACAGTGGCTAGCGTGTCTGGCTGGTGAGCCAAGGGATCTGGGTTCCATTCCCGGCCGAAGAGGGGATTTTCCAAACCTTCTCCCTGGATTCAGGGACTGTGTGTTTTTGACGCCCTTTTCTCATTCGACCCGTGGAAGGCAATGGTAAACCATCGTGGAGTCATGCTGCCTCGGCAAGCATCATCATGACACCCAGAGATGGGTTAAAAGACTCTTCATAGATAGCTCTTTGCAGGTTTTTCGTCGCTATGTTTCTTACAATTGTTAACCTCTAGTGTAAAATTCCATTGTGTACTTTATTAATAATTTAATAGCTTAAGCGAACTATGGAATATGTTGGTTTATCTTTCAAGGTATAACTGCGTGATGGCCACGCCCCCATTTTTTTTTGCTACACGCTGACCAAATGCTGAAATTACAAAACTATATTTGCAGTGATGGCGTAATGAGAGTCAGTGAGGGCTGTAACTCCGAGAGTAATAGACCGATTTGCGTGATTTAAACTATAAGTTTCTCGTGAGTAATCACTGAAAGTGCTAGTTGAGTGGAATAACTATAAAGTTACTAACTCTTGTTTTGGAGCCATTAATCGCAAAATACCTAAGCGAAAACGGGTTACGTTGGAGAAAAGAAAGAAAACAAGCTAAATCGACCGAGCAGAAGGAATTAAAAAAGCAGAGGAGTGTCGTAAGTATCAAACGAGGCAAAAAGTAGCCGAGAGAAATGAGCCAGTGGGGAAAAACGAGCCCCCGAACGATGCGCGAAATTTGCGCTCGAGCGATCCTCAGTCTGCCTCCCGAGAAGCGACGGTTAATGCAGAACATTGTTTGATAATGGACGTGGATATGCTCTGATGATTCTGACGTTGATGTGGAGTCAGCTGAGCCAGTGGTTGTGAACGATGGGCCGAGTTTGTCGCGGTTTGGTGTCCAATTTTCGGTGTCGCAATTTTTCTGGCGTGACCGCCCGACCGTCAAATAAGACGTTCATCGAATTCACATCAAAAAATAAAGCAACATCAGTTTTGTTAAATTACTTTATTTATTTAATATGCAAAATTCCCGTTTAGTGCGATAGAAATTCATGAAACAAACCCCTGGCATCTGTAGTCCAAAATACAGCCTACCCAGAATTTTTAAATGGTTTATATGGTCTTTCTTTATTAAAATGTATACTTAGAAAAAAAATCCAACATGGAGTGTCACGCCGAGGCTTAGAGGTGGTCGAGCTTCTCTATATTATATATTTGTACATATATTTCTATATTAATTTATTTTACCACCAAGTTTTTGAAATTTGTCATCGTCATAACACAAACAGTAATGTGATTGTTCCTCTAAAATCAATAAATTTATCACTATACATAAATTAAATCCATGTGTCTTCCTGAGATTTTCGATTCATTAAATATTAAATTTTTTCCTATTAGCAATTTTATACTTAAATATAATATAATGTCAAGAATATTTTTCTCTGCACGAAATGATTTAAATGAAGAAAAAAAACAATGCTCGAAATTCAAAAATGTTAAAAATAATAACACCAATATTAAATTAGTAATTTTTTATCGTGATTTCCTCAAATTGATCCAAAGATATGATGATAATTATAAGGTAGTTATTTTACTGTTCGCTATATGTCACTATAAGTGGTTTAGAAGTGTTTGGCAGGTATACAGACTGAACGTAGCCGAGAATACTCCGCCGTAAATCGCTCTTATCTGCGGGGAATATTTATGTAAATTACCCTCCTCTAGTCTCTAAACGTAAAACTCACGAATGTACCGCTATCTATGATGATAAATACAACTTATTATATTCATTTTTATAAAAAGGTATTTGTGTATGCATTATTAGCTAGGTGTGTTTTTGTGCCATCTCACCCTTGATGCTACAGACACCGCTCACAGCTTAAGGTAGAGATGACGTAACATGTTCTGACTTACAAGTTATTCTTAAATTTATGTTTTTCGCTGAAAGATTATAACAGTACTTATATTGTTCGAATCATTCATGGGGCAAAACTTAGATCGGGAAAGCAGCCTGCATTAGGTGTTGTAGGAGCGGAAAGTGGTTGCACGATACATGAAGGTACTGTCTCTGTGAGTAGCTGCAACGATTGTGGTGGGGATAAAATAAAGGCAAAAAATTTAAGATTTGTGTTATTGTTTAACGGTCAAAAATCTACAATATCATTTTTTATGTGGTTATTTACATGTAACTGTGCTCTAAATCACACTGAAATTTGGCTTAGATATACCGAAATATTTTTTTTGTATTTAAATAGGAAATTATTAATTTTTTATAGTTCTTCAGTAAGGTTAATGATTAGTTATTGCTAAGAAATAAATTTCTAAGTGAATAAATTTTTACACCATTTTACATGATGCTATCAAAGGAAAAGTTTTTTAGTATGCTACTGTGTTTAGGTATCAATATTAACCGATGAATTGATAAATATTAATGTTTGCGCCAACTGTCCCACACCCTGTCTTATCTATTCCCAAACATTCAGGGAGAGATGACGCAAAACACTACTTTTGAAAACATGCACACGTTTTTAATTTGATTCTATATATTTTACTTGTGGGTCATTTTACATAAAGTTTTAAAATGCAAGTAACAGGTTGCGTATAAAGTTGCAACGTTTTATAAACATACAATTCGCAATGGCTATTGAAAATATGTATCAGCATCTAAGAGCAAGTATCATCGCTCTAATTTTATTGTAAATATTGAAAAAAAAAACTTCTTTTTTTTGTAATTTTAATAGACGTATAAACTTTTATAGATAATATTTTATAGGAATTTTTACCCACTCATGAGTTTCAATTTTTTTTATATTCTTAGAGTAGTTTACAAAAGGAATTTTAAAAATCCAGGATGGAGGGAACCTCTCCAAAGTTTAATTCCTGCCTATAAACGTGCGACTTAAAAACATTTAATACAATTTTTTGTACATACGCCATTGCAGTTTTTCACTGTTTGTCATGGAAAAATTTAAGAATGGCGTATGTTCAGATAATTGTATTAAATCAAAATTCCCCATTGCATGAATCGTTTAAATAACGTGACTTAAAAGCAAGGCCTCCCTGAGTAAGCGCGTGCAACACGACGAACAGATAACAACGAGGAGGTGTTTGTCCCGCGAGTGTATATGCCTATGCTGTTCAGGACGGGTTTTGCAGCGACGATGACGAGACCAGGTGGGCGCGGTCCTCTGGGGTTTCGCGAGACTCCCCCCCCCCCTCCCTGCGCCTCCCACGTGGGGTAGTGAACCCATAATTCATGGTCCGTGATCCGCCTTGCATCCGTTCCCGGAGACTGGCTTATTCATCGCGCCGGAGCCCATACACATCCGTCCTGCTCTCGCGACCGCCCTTCTACCCTCCTCGCCATTTTTTTTTTTTTTGGCGTGCCATTACACCTCCCTCCCCCTCCCTCTTCCTGGCAGCCTCCGATCCATTGTCTTTGGTGCCTGTGCTTCGCCGACCAGAGTTCTGTCCAACGTCAACAACCCCGAGTAAACCTGTGATTGTGTTCGCCTTACCTTCCATCAGGGGTTTACGTTGTTCTTTTGTTAGTTTCAGGTTTTTACGAAGGAAAACAATAGTACCAAATAGGAGTATGGAAATAATTTTTTTACTCATCGGCCCGACGTGACGTGGAAAAAAATAAATTCATACAGATCACCATTATGGCCATTGCTTTGTTTGACCGGGCCATTCATGGCGCTTTTGCTTCCGCGCTGAATTACTGTGATTTCATGTGTTGACAGTAAACATGTGCCTGAAAGAAACTCGACCAATCACGGAACACAGGCTATATTACGGTGTTTTACCTCTCATCTGGTCTGGAAATCTTTTTCGCCAAAATTCATTATCTTTAAAATTCACTTTTTTTTATTGGGTGACGGTCTAAAATGCAACAATTTACACACCTGGTTAACCATTTTCGTTTGTAACACTGGTTATTCGGACACGCGCTGAAGAACTAGAAGCTAATGGGAAACGCCATGAAAACATCTGAACGAATCCCGTGTGACCCCTTGAGAGAAGGTGACACGTGGAAGCAGTCAATGAACACATGAAACCCGAATTTTTGTTTACGCACACGTGTGTGGATTATAGTCGGCGCCCGGAAATAACGTCAAAATTATCAGTTCTCTACCCAGACATTACTCAACACAAAGATTTCATTTATAATTAGGGACCTCTAGGAAAGACTCCTCAATCCTTTGTATACTCGAGCATTTGTCACCTGTTCGTTAGTTGCAGACTGGTAATAAGTCTCAACTGGATAGCCTATGATTCGGTTACTCTTTAGTTGAGGGTTTCTCATTGGCCAAGAGAATTCCCTGTAAACTGTGTGCTAATAGCAAAATCGGCTTAGACGTATATGTATTTGAATTTTATCCTTTCACGAAATGAATCCGCGAATTTTTCAGATCTCTATTTATAATACTTTGGGACTGGAAAAATTCGCGGTTCAAATTACTTACAGGATAGACTACACAGTCTTCTGCATACATGAACAAACATCCCCTGCTCATTGGCTGCTGACTTGTGAGACGTCACAACTGGGTTATTCGTGATTCGATACTTCTTTGGTTCAGTATTTCTAATTGGCAGAGAGTCGTCTAAATAAACCGTGAACCAATAGAAAAATAATTTCAAAGATATACGTATTTCATCTATGCCTATCTTGAAATTAACCCACGATTTTTTCCCGTCTGTAATAACAATTATTCGAATTTTTGTACATAGCAAAAAAAAGTAGCATACCTACATACATGTGTCGACCAAAATGTACGGAAAAAAAATTGCAATGGGTATTTAATGGAACCTCCGTAGAGATTGCTTTGGATGTCAAATTGTGAATTGAAAATTCAATAAAAAAATGGTGGGCTAGGCTGATCTTTAATGTTTACTTTTCGATAATTGAGTGTCATTCCAAACATGTATATTGCCGCGGGCCCAGTGACTTGACCACACATTGACCTCGTTGAACTGTGAAAATGTTGAAAACATAAAATAAGTAATCGTTACGCTTAATCTTACATTTGATTGCATGTGTTTGCACGAAAGTAACAAAAACACACCAAACTCGAGAAGAGGGGAAGAAAAATTTCCGAAAATCGTAACCCGAATATTCCTAGCACTTCGGGTGCGATACAGCCAAAAACATTTTACACATGTACCAAATGTAACTTGCAAAGTAGCACATGGTGTTAGTTTACGAACATTGATAAACACATGCAGTTGTTTACAAAGACTGTTGACAGAACAACAGTAGCATACGTAAACCATTGGTACTACTTTTCAGAACGGTCAAAATTTAAGACCAGTCACAAGACACGGACGATGTTTATTTTCCTTTACGATAGTGCTTTAGTTGGGTTATTATTATTATTTTGTGTTTCATATGCACGGGTAAGTGGTGACAAAGTACAGGTGTCCATAACAGTTTAGACTTGTTTAAACAAATCTTAGGTAAGTTACATAAAATTGAAGGTAAACTCACCAAGTTTTTTCGTACAAATGTTCAATAAGTTCAATATGTTCAATTGCAGTTCTACGGCACACATCCAATCAAAAGTACAATTATTTTCACACTTTGGTTAACACGTCCGGAGTAATGGAAGCAATAGCCTCTTTAATTCTGTGTCTCAACTCTGGCAAATCATCAGGTAGCGGCGTAACGTAGACACGATGTTTTACAAAACCCCAAAAGGAAAAAAAAATCGCATGGATTTATTTCAGATCAACGTGGAGGCCAGCGAAAAAGAGCTTTGTCGTCTCGAGCATTACGACAGTGACATTGACAATTAAACTTTAAACGAAACGCACGTTGAACTGAAATTAAAGATCACTCTTAGCAAAGTGCAGAACACAACACACTTTACGCTCAGGAGTCAACATTTTGCGTGGGTGGCGCTGCAAACGAGACAACAACAAAGCAGTACTCGCGCATGCCCCGCCCGTGTGTCGACTGCGGCGACTGCCAAAGGCTGAGTGTCAATGACCTCTAAGATTTACTCCACGAGCATGAATGTACGCGTGCAAATTACGCCTGTTCATTTGTTACTAACTCGTGACACCGGTTGGACTGGGATGCTTGTCCGTTCGATATTTTTGTTGTTCGGGTTTTTTTTTCCCCTTGGCTCGGAATCCTTCAGATAAAATGTGGTCTAATCGCTGTGGCAGCAAAAAGGTAGACGTGCTTTCGTTTCTAGTGTATCGCGAAATGAATTTTCCGGACCTGTGGTCTATGCTACTCGCATTGGGTGCGTTTAGCGCATCTTTGTATCTCCATACGTATTGAAATTGCTCCCCTCGTTAAAGTAACATCTTTTATTGTACTCCAAATAATGTCAGTAATCAGCTCCTACGTGTATGTCACTTCGTCACCGCTCGCTTTGTAAATAAGTAAACATTACAAAACGAAATTCAGACTATCTTAACCTAACAAAGTCCTGATCAAATTATATATAAAAATTTAATATTATTAATTTCACTGAAACTCTTGATTGATTAACATGTTATCCAAACTTCATAAAAAAACATTTATATTAGTGCATAACAGAAGATTTTCTGTCCTCTTTCCACGAGTGGTTTATTTTTAATTTCTTTTTCCTACAAGACAGTAAACTCGTAAATTCGTAAATGGTACGAATGCGGCCTGTGTGCACACTCTCAAGAACAGTTGAAAAGAGTTTTTTTTTTAAAAAAAAAAAAGCTTGAACTGATTTTTGAGAACGTTGTAGGAAGAGGATCAGAGAGAGAGCTGGTACTTTACCCGTGCGACGAGCAAATCCTCCTTCGCCAACACTTCGGATGCAGGAGGTACGACGATCGCGGCAGGAGTTGTTGGTGGGGGTGGAGGGGGGTGGTGAAGGATCTGCGGTTTAGCGTGACGCGGGCTGAAGCTATTCAAATGCCATCAGGGAGCCTCTATTGCCGCCTCCCTTATCTCCTACTTCGCTAGTTCTTTTTTAGTTTTTCTCTGCTGTTCCTATATCCTTTCTCTTTCTCTCGTTTTTTTTTTCCGTGCTTCATCCGCAAAAGCGGGTGTGAAATGCAGGAATCACAACAGCGTGACGGACGGAACGCGAATGAAGTAATTTCTCCTAGCCAATTAAGTTCGACACATTAATGACGTCAGTGTGACAAGATTCGTGAGCACGACAAATTTGCCGACTAGAAAGATCATTTATTCCCATCGCAGTCGCAGTTACTGAACTGTGAGTTTGAAATCTTTTCTTTTCGAATTTGGCTAGAAAGGTGCATTGGTAATGTTGTTGTCATTCGAATATTAAATATATATAAAGTTTACAATATTTATATGTGTTACGTACAGTGATTTTTTTAATGAATTTAATTTAAAAATTAATATGCGTAACAGTAAAAAAGAATGTGAGCGAGTCTTTCAGTACTCGCTAATAATGTGTAAGAATCTAAACTCGGTTACGAGCAAATTCGTGCGTTCTCATGTAGTTCATGTTGCAAATAAGCTTATAATACGAAACTCAAAACAATAAATTTAACGTAGCATTCTTAAAAATAATGCAGAGGGTCATAAATATACTGATAAATAAAATATTCGCTTTTCATATTCCAAAATTTCTGGATGTGCATCACACATAGGTAGGATACTTTCTGCGCTCGTCGCTGGAATTCGATACCTGAATCGTAAACGTTGCTTGCCTTCATAAAACGCATAAAATAGCACGAAACAACAGAAAAATTTTAACTATTAGAAACGGCCTCGGTAAAATCTAAAAAGACTTGAAAAAATCCTAAACCTCGGCTTTGGACCTGATAATCGACAAGGAACTTGATTAAAATTCTGCCCATATTGTTAAAGTTTACTAATAAATTTATGCTTAAAGTTTCCGCACACTTGGCATTACTAAAACATTAACACGAAACATTTTAAAACCCATATTATAACACTAAGTATGTGTTTGTATATATGTTTTTGTGTTTGTATATATGTTTTTGCTCAAACGACTGAAATCAGGCAATTGATATTTCCTCCAAACAAATGTTTACCTTTTTGGGCTGATTCAACAATATTATGTAGTATTATATTATAATGTAATAATAATAAAATTAAAACAAAAGTTCCAGTGACTTAGCTCGAGCTCTACCTCTGTGTTACTAAGCCAGTTGGGACTTTAGAAGGAGAATATGTATTATAATCATTTTAATGCCAGTTTTAATTTCGTTAAATTACTTTTTAGTATGACTATTTGTGTCCCGATTATATTCCAGGGTAGTTTCACTATCATTAAGTTACATTTGCCACACCAATACTTTTGGTATGTACCCTAATGTTTACGAAAGAGACTATATACGGTTTTACGTTGTTACACGTATAGGTCCGCCATCTTGTTTACACAATTTCCGTCCATCGCTTTCCGTTCCATTTCCATGATAATACTCCTAATGAATGTCGTGCGCCGATAGCTAAGTAAGATGTTTACACGTCAAAAACAGAGAATAGTTCGTGTGCGCAAGAATTGTCCGGAACGTATCAGATCAATCCGCGCGGAGGCGGAGACTAATCCTTGCGTACTCGATCTATGAACCACTCTTGTGTCTTCCGACCTCAGACGCGAACAGACTTCAGGGCGCATTCTCTTGTTTACAGTCGGGAGCGTTCCTTTACATCCCAACACGGCAGAGGGCTGCTGAGGAATTGTGCTTTTGGCGTGTGGGTCGAAGGCCCTTGATTCCTGTTCAGTTCACAAATGTGTCAGTGCGTAGCTCGCGTACTCATTCTACGTCAGTATAGGTCAGAGCCAGTGCTCATTTCGACACGCGGCGATAGGTGTACGCGGATCCGTAGCCTGGCGCACGGATTCGTTCATTTGGAAGCTAACAACCTTTAAACGGGTTCATCGGCCTCGCCGGTCGGAACCTTCCAGAACAGTTGGAGCGGTACGAAAAAAAAATATTGTTCGGCCGTCACAACTCGTGACTTCAGTGAGCAAGCCACTGGATCTTTTAGCCGTGACGATATTATTATTCGTCTGATCGCAAAATTTATTTCTAAATTTAAAATGGCAGACCAACCACAACGATATTTACAAATTATTGCCATATTGTTAAAAGCATAAGCTTTAAAAAAATACGCAAACTCTTGTTACTTTTATTTTACAGAGAACCTATAGTTTAGTTTTTTATTTGACTAGCATACTGAACTTCAAACAATTATATATTTCTTACAAGTTCATGGTCTAGACAGTATATACTTTTACATGTCCCACTCGACATTAATATAAGAACATTGAGCTGTCGAATTCATTAGAGTAAATTGACCAAAAGTGTGACTTCTAACAGGAAAAGTAGCACATAAAAACGGGAATTTTTCGCGAAAAAAAAAAACATTATCGCTCATTAGATTGCAGTAAGGTATGCTTGCGCTAGCGAAATTTCCCTTGTAATTGGAAGCCGACTGCAATAGAAACAATAATTGCCACATTGCCGAGCCACTCAGGACACGTTTACTTCTACAGTGGGTGGCTTATGATTGGTGCGCTGATAGTAGACATGCACCTGAAAGAAACCCAGCCAACGACGACAAACAGACAATGCTATAAAGTTTTAGCTCGCAGTAGGTCTGGACATATATTCGCGAAAATTCATGGCCCTACTAAAAACCCATCTTGGCTTTAGCTGTTGAGTCGCGACGCAGAAGTAGTGTGTCCCAACGTTTCGTTCTTCATTGCAGCTGGCATCTTCAGGATTAAAAATAAACATGGTTGTTGGTAGGGCTTTATTTATTTACTGGCCAGAAGTCTTCTTAGGTAACCAATCACAGTCGCCAAAGGTAAGGAGGAGGCGACTCATGATTGGCTACACTGTTAGAAATTTTCACCTTAAAATTATGAATAACGGTGGTTATAAATTATCCGGGGATCTTGGTAAACTAACGTATGATTCTGTAAGTTTGTGGTCGTTGAGTCCACTTACTTTGAACATGAATCAACAATAATAATCTTACTATTCAAACAAAACATTCCAAAAAAAATTGAGTCTACAGCAAAAACATTCTCTCCCGCATTTTTGTTTATCTTGTTTACAATGAAACATACATTTTGGTAGTCATAATACGACGTATATTCTACGAAGATCAAGTTATTTGAGATTACGAAGAATCATTCGTTTATTTGAGGTTAATTCTTCGTTGAAAATTACGTAAATTTACTGTAACTTCTAACAGTGTACCAGAAGCAAAACCTTCTAGCTAGAATACAAACAGCCTGCCTTATCCCAGTTCTCAGTTAATTCTAAATCTTTAAGATGCCTGCTGCAATGCAGAGCGAAACGTCGCTACACAATATCTCTGCGATGCGCCTCAACCTCGAAAAAGTCCGTAAAAGTCAGCAATCTACTTTATTGAACCTCAAATATGCGCAGGACCATATTTATTGCCAGAGTAGAAATGCCATCAGATCTGATTCACGGAGACTTACGAACGTAGCCTACACTCAAAAAAGGTATTTGTTAATATTCCTGAACATGTACGAGGAGTTATTATTATATATAATTGTATGAGAAATTTACCATGCACATATGTGTATGAAAGATTTAAATGTGTGAATATCTGTATATACATACATATAAAGAGGAGTTTATGTTTATTTGTTTTTATACACATATATAATATTAACTCAATATCCATTGCGCTGTAAAATATTATTTTTCTGTTTCAAAAGTAAAATCATCAAATTATAATATTTTTTTATAAATATTATTTTGGGATATGACACCTTAAACCCGGTGTCACACTATGCATTTCTGCATGTGTGGCTAAAACTTCGGCAGCATTTTTTTGGCTGAATATTCTTTCGATTCCTTTTCTTAGAGCGCACAAAGCATGCCTCTCAGGAACGCACTAAGTGAGTTTGTTAAAATCGAACAAGTAAACTATTAATTCAGAAGAAATCACCAAATAGAGACTGGCAATCGCTCCGTTTGTCCGAATAGTTTGGCACCAGCCTTAACCATACTTTTTTTCAATCGGCGCACACTAAGTGCATTTAAATGAAATTTTTAACACATCGTAATTTTAGATGTTTCTTTCTTTTAGATGTTTAGGACGTTCATGTTAAAATAAACCCAATTTTAATTTAATGTAATTTATAATAATGGTTACGTTTAAAAAATACATGAAATACGTACACCAAGTATATGTATGTGTGTATATATATACACATACATATACACACATACTTTACCGAAATATTGCTGCACACCCACCAAGGCTTCCCTGCATAATTTTAACAAACTTAAACATTTCGTAAATTTGAATGCCAAATTACATATAAAAATAATACCTAATATGACTCTCGCGTTGTGGCTGTAAGAAGTCTTCCCGTGTTAAAGTGCACGCCATCTACAAACCGGTAAAGATTTATTGAAAGTTTCTGATTATGAATAGCTTTTAAAAGCCATTGCTAGAGACCTGCAAAATTCGCGGATTCATTCGGAGATAGGCTAGAATTCAAACGCATATACCTCTTAGATAATTTTGCTATTGGCTTACTGTTCATTTGGACGAATCTCAACCAGTTATAAACCCTCAACCAAAGAAGGATCGAATCACAGACAAACCAGCTGAGACGACTTACAAGTCGGCAGCTAATGAACTTGCGTTATTTGCCCGAGTGTACAGGGGTATGTGCAGTCCATCCTGAAGGCCATCGAAACTGCGAATTTTGCAGGTCTCTAGCCATTGCACTTGTCTATGCGAGTTTTGTTTTCATCTTTGTGGACGTTTTTTTAGGTATGAAAACTTCTACACACAGTATTGTAAATGGTATGGGGTGGCGCAGGGTATTCCAGCGCGTTATGGCAGGGTGACCGCTTAAATTCCCGCACAGGCGCGTTACCGACGCGAAGTCTGCGCGCCAGTTCCGTGCCCGGCGCGTAGAGGCGGCGAGGCGTGTGTTGCGCGGGCCAGTCTCGCCCTTAGCGCCCCGCCAGGCAACGGCGAGGACACGAGGTGACCGACAGAGAGCGCAAAAGGCAGACCAGAAGTGCGGCCCCGGGGAGCGAGTGTGCAGGAGACAGGCGCCCGACGGACGTGTTTCCACGGGGTGCTGTCATAACTTAGAAACACACAACTTAGAAACACATAACTTAGAATTTTCTAAGTTATGACGGTTCTAAGTTATGACTTTCTACGTTATGACGTTTCTAAGTTGTGTGGTTCTGCTTTGTGTGTTTCTAAGTTACGTGTTTCTAAGTTATGATCGTTCTAAGTTGTGTGTTTCTAACTTGTGATAGTTCTAAGTTGTGACTTTCTACGTTATGACGTTTCTAAGTTGTGTGGTTCTGCGTTGTGTGTTTCTAAGTTGTGTGTTTCTAAGTTACGTGGATTTTTCCAAGTTTTCTATGACAGTTCTAAGTTGTGACTTTCTAAGTTATGTGTGGTTCCCTGTTTCCACTGCTCCGTACATTTTCCTGGCGGGCCCTCGCCCGTCCAGGCCGAGACGTCCTCCAGCAGCGCTGCCGCCTTCAGCGTCATTTCCTGTTTCTGCTCATTATTTCAATTAACTTCATTGTACAACTATCGTTAGTTGTTTATAAAAAAAATTATAGATTGAATAAGTATTTACATAATGTATTTTATAAAATTAAAATCGTGTTGTATCCAGTTTCAAATTAATCGTTTGTGTGTAGCCTTTGTCTTGTATATCATTCATAAATCAGTAAAACATTGGTTTCCTCACAATTCTAATTTTTAAACATAGCAAGACTACAATATATAAGTAGGCTACATATGTGTATGTGTAACTGGTTTCAGCATCAAATGCAATGTTCGAATTTAAGCCATGGTAGTACCAAGACGTGCAATTTATTTTTACTTAATTATTTTCTATGATCTTTCAAGAAATATCCTATGAATAGCTGGTAGGCTTTGTTCGTGTCTTCTTAGTTTTTGCACTCAGTGAAATTTAGGTACCATATCGTTCACTTTTTCAAACCATTTTTTTTTTGTTGGTTTGCCTACTGATCCAGAAGGTTTCCAGCATTTGATGCTAAAGCTAGTGAGTGCCTACGTTTATGACATTCTTTAATTTTAAACAGTTGTTATGTTATACAAACGCTGAAATATCTTCGTATGCCTACACATTTTTTTCTGTGTTCTAGGAACAAACAAATGTAAGACGCATGCAATAATTTTACTGTGCAAACGATACTTAGTCCAATTAATGAACTGAACACAAAATATAAGATTGATGTATCTCAAACAATAGTTAAATAAGTTTTAAAAAAATATTTAATGATTCGTCTTTTTAAAAAATTCATTACGTAGACAAAATGTGCTGTATAGGAGCCTTACATAAATTTTGCAAAAGCGTATGTTCCGGAATTGTTTGTGTGTGAATGTGTTTTAAAAGTAACAAGAATAAAAGCCGCTATTTTAAGCACAACTCTGGAAAGAGGAACTCTGCACTCCTGGAATACCTGGTTCCGCTTTTACAGTTAGAGCAGGAAACAGTCTAAATGCAGGACGTCCCGTTCGACGTCACGTTGGACAACATCGATGTCTGCATTAGGGAGACTGGTGCCGCTCCCAGATTTAGCTCGCTCCTTGTTCGTCCTCGCCCAGAGCACTCGCTGTTTGGGAACTACCGGCAGCGGCGATGGCGACATTCCCTCCAGAGTATTCAACTGCACGCCACCTTGGCGTGGATCCCCGAGTAACCCCCCCCCCCCCCCTCCTTATTCCCTGGAGGTATGCCGGAATCTTGAAGTTAATCCGTATGCACCATATTTTGTCTTTTTAACTATGTTTCTTAAGCCAAAAAATTCAAATAATTAATTAGTTTTTGTACATACGCCATTGCTGGTTAAACTGTATGTCTCAAGAAAACCTCAATAACAAAAAATGGATGAATAACAAACAAATAATTTTATGTGCTGTCTATGTTTTTTTAACGTTTTGGCATTGGCTGATTTTGGCTTTTTTTCTGTGTGTTTGCATATTCTCCTCTTTTTGTCCTTCATTGAGGTTTATTTTGACATACCTACAATTTAACTAGAAATGGCGTATGTCCTGATAAAAAATATCTTAAATTAATCTTCCCCCATCGCAAGAACCATTCAAAGAACCTAAAATTATTAATTTCTAAACTTGTTGGTCGCAGTCTTGTGCTGTGGAGGCCATCGTAGCTGTGGAACGGGGATTATAGACGTAATAATAACAAAACCATTATGTTTCAAGGAAAACTTGTTGAACATCGTAAAGTTTTCTTTTCAGCATACACATAAGCGTAAAACGCTTACATTGTATTTTTTTTTGTAAATGGAACAAAAAAGTCATGTAAAATTACAGATATTTTTAAATTAAAAAAATTTACATGAAAAAACTGCATCGCTACAATATAGTGTTCGCAGTAATACTGGGTTCAGATTCTTACCAGGGAATTTATACATTGTGTTGTCCCAGTACCTCCAATAGTTAAAGTTATTTGTAAACCGTTCCCTGAATAGCTTTCCAGTATAAACTGCGCACATAATAAGCATTATATGACAAAGTAAAGTAAAATTGTTGTATAATCGATTATCTTTTCCACGGTTTAAAAAATTTATGCCTGAATGAAACATCAATTAATTAAAATATAAGATTATGAGCCGGTTTTTTTAAAAGAAATAGGTATTATCTCGAAAAACCTATTTCATATATGCAAAATCAACCATTTGTTGTACAAAATTACAATGTCTTTCTGTAGTGTTACAAACCATTTCTTGGCAATTGATTTCCAAGGGAATCTATTTTCAAAAGTACAGAATTTTTTTCTGTGATTTTATTGTTGAATATCTATTCTGCAAATGTATAATTAATTGAAAGCGCAAAGGCTCAAGACTTGTTTGAAATTATTTATAAGTTTATAACAGAAAGTGATTTAGAATGGGAAAATTGTACCGGTGAAAATGCTGATGGTGCTCGGTCAATGTCTGGCCGCTAAGGAGGATTTCAAGCCCTTATTCGCTGTAAGGCACCCTGTGGTATGTGGATCCATTGCATCATCCACAGGGAAGCACTTGCATCGAAGTCGATCAGCTCTGAATTGAACTTGATATTAGAACATGTCATAGACGTAGTAAACTACATCAAATCTAGGCCGCTCAAAGCCATACTGTTCAAATAACTATGCATGGACATGGGAGCTGAAGAAAACACGGCCCTGCTATACCTACCATACCAACTGTGTGCTGTAATTCACGATGGCTTTCACGTGGATGTTCTTATCCCGTGCATTCGAGATACATCAGAAAATTCACACCTTTCTACTAAAGGAAAATCATGAAAACTCCAGTTACTTTGCTGAAACAAACATTTTTTTTTTTGCGGAAAGTAGCATATTTGTGCGATATATTTGACAAACTGAATGCCTTGAATCTGTATATGTAAGGCAATAAAATGCACAACGTGAAACTGTTGGAGAAAATTGTGGCATTTAAAAGAAAATTGCAGTTGTGGATAAGAAAAATTAATAAGGATGGCGGTCAAGATTGTTTCCCGAGATTGCATAAATACGCAACCTCTAATAGCTCGTTGTCCCGCAAGACTGCTGCCCCTTTTTACGGAACACCTTTTGGAGCTCACTGAATGGTTTGCAAAATACTTTGCAAAAGACAGTGTTGAGTAATTTTCGTAGCTACAAGATCCTTTCCATGCTCAAGATCCACCATAATTCACTTCGCAAGAAGAATAGAGTCTCTTTGAACTCTCCTGCGACAAAAGCCCTAAAACAATGTTCACTTGTTCCTATTTAGTGGATATTTGGTTTAAAGGTCAAAAATAAATATCCAACTCTATAAGTTCAAAAGCTGTAAGGACCCTCATTCCCTTTGCGACATTATATTTATGCGAAGCGGAATTTTCAGCTGTAGTTGTAATAAGTAGCAAATATCGCTCAAAGATCAATGTGGAGCAAGAATGTGAGTGGCAGTGTCAAGCCTTATTCCGCGCTTTGAAAACAATGTGTGGAGATCATCAAGCTTACGCGTCACGTTGATTAACTTGCCACTGAATATTTTCAAATTTTTCTGTAATAATAATATATTCTTGTGTATCAATTCTTATATATATATATATATATATATATATATATATATATATATATATATATATATATATACACACACACACACACCTATGTGAGCCTCAGATTATGGTTGTTTTCATTTCTGTGTCTATTGTCGTAAAAAAAAGAATAATATATTTATTATCGTTTTTGTCATGTACACATATTTTGACCAGAGAGCAGCGACAAAATACTAACCCCTGTAAGTGCGCCGCGAACTGAAGAAGTCTGGGAACCCCTGGCACAGACAGCGCGGCGCCTGCTGCTCTGTTCTCTCAGCGGCCTCGTTATTCCTCCAGCCTCTCCAAACACTGGCTCGTCCTTTGTGGGCCGTGCATTGTCCGCCGATTTGCGCATGCGCAGAGTTGCAGGGTTACATTCGCGAGGGTAACGAGGCTTTCTTCGCGTACCAAAATCACCACTTTTACATTTCGCAAAATGATAGGGAGAATTTCAGAAATGGATAAAAAGGAGTTTGTTGGTTTAGATTATTTATAATTTACACCAAATTAACTTTGGAAATATATCCCAGAAAATTTTAAAACGGTGTTGGTAATTATTGCATATTTATTATTCGTATAACGCCCCCAAGCTAACAATGTATCCCGTGAGGGGAAGTGTCGGAACACCTCCTCCAGTCCCCTCCCTGAGTAACACACTACAGGCGGGAGCGGTACACTCAGTGAAAACTGTTGTGGACCTACGTCAATAACACAGCCACTATATTAGCTGATTTCACGTTTCGTTCCACCTATTTCCTACATATTCAAGTGAAATACGTTTGTTATAGCATACACTTCCGCAGAATTAGAATATAGGTACCTTCAGGTTACATGCAAACAGCAACTGGTTCACAAACATAACAAGTAGACAATTGCTGTTTGTTGAACATATAAATACAAATGGAATGGCATCTGGCCTACCATTTACATCTAACGCACTCATAGCACAACAAAGATGTTTAATTAATACACTTGTACTTACAACTGCCTAGTTCAGACACTCGAAGCCTGAAAGTGCACCATCCGAGGATCTTCCACCACTGTCATCACTGGAACTGTCAGTATCTTCACAAACATCGCTTTCACTTTCACTGTAACCGTCTAGACGTATTATAATTTTTTCCATTTCCTCTTCAATGCAGTGGTCGTTTTTCCAGTACTCCTCTTATCGTTTAACATGTGACACAGCTGCCGTCCAGTAGTTTTCACAAATGCTGTTAATGGCTTCTTCTGTCAACATTTGTATATGATCGGCTTTTTGTGAAACGTTTTTGTCCGACACACGAGATTTCACAATGTTCCAGATATATTCAATTGCATTTAAATTACAATGATACGGTGGCAACCTGACTACTTCGTGACCATGTCTTTCAAGGATGTCGTCCACACGATATTTAGGAGACGGGCGTTGGCACTTGACGATGTTAAGTAATTCTGACTTTGTCATGTCTTCTTCATAAGCAATGTTGTTGCTATTCAGCCACTCTTGAATTTGCGCCTTGCGCGATGCCACAGTCGGGGCTTTATTAATCTGCACTGAATGGTAGGATGCATTATCCATTACAACAATGCAATGTGTGGGAAGATTAGGTATAAGCCGATCAAGTACCCACTTGGAAAAGTTATCATAATTCATCTCATCGTGATAATCTCCGCTTTTACATTTGGATTTGAAGATTAAGAATGCGCCAGGAACAATACCCGAAACCGAACCAGCGTGCACAATAATCCATCTGTGTGCTGCTCTCGTTCTTAAGTACACCCTGCGTATCTGGATCTTGCCAGCATTTGCTCACAGTGTATGCTGCATGTATCCATGTTTCATCAACATATACAACTGGTAATTTATTCTCACCTAAACTGTCATTTTCCCTCATTCGTCGCATATACCTTCCCCTCCAAGCGACAATATCTGTCCTTTCCATCAATACTAGTCTCTTGTCTTTGCATTTCTTAAATCGGAAGCCAATCTGTTTTAGTATTTTCCGCAACGTTTCTCTACTTCCAGCAAAATCGATTTCTTTCCGCAATACATGCAGTAATTTCTTCAATGTTGGCACTTCCTTTCGATAGGCATAAAAGTTTTGAACTGTACGTCGAACAACACACAAATCAAAATCATCCAGAACAATTTGTTTACGGCTTGTCTTCCGTTGTTTGCCCGGTGTACATACTCGTGTATCTGTTAGTTTTGCTATGCTCATTTCCTTACGTATTTTGCATATTGTTCCCACAGATTTTCCAGTCGCAGCTGCAGCTCGCTTTGTAGCATTTTCGATGGGATGTGCGTGTTTTCCAGTAAGCTTCTCTGCATCAAAATATGAAATAACATTTCCTATAATTTCACGTGCTTGACTATGAATAGTCGGACGCGTTATCCTAGATGATGCCATTATTGTATAACGTTATTAATGCATATATTCCACTCGATAGTTGATAACGCAAGCAGCATCCTTACATTCCAATTCGCGAACTCACACGTTAACCACGCCGGATGAACTGACGTGTTCACTTGTCACGCATCGCTGACTGTACTTGGCGATAGCCGGCTCGCTACCTGCTGCTCGTCACAGATTGGCCAGGTCAGCTACTTACTCTGTCTCTCTCGCGCGCGACCGCATTCTTTCGAGATACATTGTTATCTTGGCCGAGTTATACTTGATTAGCTTCATGACTATAATAATATTGTTTATTGTAACACAATATTTACCCTTTTCTCACTCTTTTAATTCTGTAATAACATATATCCAAGTGTTTAGGTTAGTGAATACCTTTCTAACAGACAATGTGTCATAGAATTCCATTCAATATTTTTAAAGTGATGCAGGAACAAACAAAAAAAATTAATAAAGTAAATTGCCAGTATCCTATAGTTTTTCCCCATGCAATGTGCAGACTTATTACATAGAACAATTGTATTATTAGTGTGGGTGAAACGCATATTTAAACGGTCAAACAATGCCACAGCTTTGATTCCGATATTCTCATGTTTCACTGGTCAGTACAAACACCTCCAAGCATTCTGGAGCGAAAGACGAAGTGAATGCCGTAGTTAACTTTTTATTGTTCCATTTAGCAGAAGATCACTGATGATTCATCAATGATCTCAGTGCCGACAACAAAAGCGGACCACGTAAAAAATGATTTTGAAAGAAATAATTTTAAGTTATTTTCACTCGCCCATGAACACAACCTACGAGAACAATAACCATTCACAAATCAATGGGTTTGATCTCTTTTCAGATAATTAATTTTGATTAACTTGAAGCAAGTTTTAAGTATAATTTTAACGTTTTTGTGACGTACCAATAAGAAAAAGTAAATGGAATACAAAACCGAAACTGTTTTCTTAAGTATAAAGCAATGCTAATGGCTACATCTTGAGTTATGGTTTCTTTCAGAAAAAAAAATTTAATTTTACCTTACCTTTCAAATGTTAAAAAACAGTGAAGATACTTACGGTTTTAAATTTACTTTTTGTTTTGTTTTATTGCAATTCCAACGGACATTTTACTATAAAAGCTTTGCATATTACTATTTTGTACTAATATTAGCACCAGATGTAGTTTACGTCTTATCTTCTGTTTATAAATAGAAAAATATTCATAATTAAAACTTTTGCCTGACTGTGTCAGTGGCACTCACTAGTATTTAATTCATGTGTGTTTCCACGACTGGGCAAAGCATACAACTCGTCCAAGACCCAGGCTTCCCCTAGACCGAGTGCCGAGAAGTGGATGACAACAGGAAAATGAATTCATTAATCGGCCCCCCCTCCTTATTTTCTAACAAAATCCCTTCACTCCTATATATATATATATATATATATATATATATATATATATATATATATATATTCTGGATTGCCCCCTGAGAAGTTTAGTGGGAATGATCTATTTTTTTTTTTACCAATGTAAAGATGAAAAGCTTCTTTACACCTTCACTCAATAATAATAATAAATATTGTGGCTCATTCGAAGTTGCACACAAACACACATACACACATAAACACAGCTCTCATTATTGTTGCGATTTATAATGTGGGGAGAATTGTGTTCGTAAGGGACAGCCCAATTAAATTTATTACTGTTTTATTGATTACGAATATTTACATTAATAACAAATAATTGTACTTAACAATGTCCAATCACAAGTCACTGGCACTTAAAAATGTTTGTCCTCAAGTCACTCAATGTCCGTCAAGTTCCACAGTCCGCACTCCTCACTGGAGCCAGGCTGAACAGTGGTTCGCCCCTTACCTGGTGCCTGTCCTCACACACAGCCTCGCGCCACTCAGTCGCACTCTAACAATCCAGTCGAATTCCGCGACGCGCCACTCTCAAGGGGGGGTCTCTCACCCTCTTCGCCGATGTCGCACTTCCCTTCGCTCGGAATCCTCTCGGAACTCCGGCCGCACTCGCGACACTCACCGGTCCTCACCGTCGCGGGACTCTGTCGCCCCAAAACATTCCCGCGGAGGCCGGCGTCCCTGTTTAAGTAGTCTGTGGCGCCCTTCTAGAACTGACGAGAGCAGCTGGGGCGAGTCGCGTCATCCCGCGCCGACCCGACGCCCGAAGCGTCGAGAATAGCGTCACTCGCTCACGCCACGGCCCGCGGAATTCCCAAGGCCGCTCAGCGATGGATAACAGCGCCGAAGCATGGCACCGCACGGGAGCGGAGGGGGGAGGGAGGTAGCGACGACCCTTGTAAACCGGCCAGGCACGCGTGGCATGCCTTACGTCAGTGACATGGTGCATGACGCCAGTTGCCTGGCGTGTCCGCCAGCCAGCTCCGAACTTGGCGCGTGTCGCGGTCCTGTCTGCGTTCGTAACATTATTTTGCTGAGACTACATTTCTCATTTAAGTAAAAAAATAGTTTAAAGTGTACCGGGTGTTCTTTGGTAAATTACATTACGCAAGTTTAAGCTAAGAAATGCTACCATTATAAAAATTTCAACCGTAAAAAAAATGCAGTCAGTTTTACAGCTGCCAAAAAAAACTTTTCATTCTGCCGCGACAAAAGAAATTCCCGCAGGTTATAATAAGTATGTACAGGGATTTCACGCATTCAGGCGTAACTAACGAGTAACGAGTTAAAGGAGTTTAGAAGAAAAAAAGAAGTTGCCTCCTTTCAGCTGGAACTCTCAACGTGAGAGAAGCAAAATTCTTTTTTTCGCGCGGAGTTTGGTGCACCTGAATGCTTCTGTAAGAGAGTCTGTGTGTAGGATTTTCTACCCAGTGTCTATCAGTAACGAAGCTGAAACTTAACATCTAAATGAAAACATTTATCAATAAGGACTTTACGCAAATTACTGGTCTGGTTGGGTCTCAATCGACGCTGAAATGAGTCTCCACACAGAAAATAATGTTATGTACTTATACAAAAGGGAGGTACTGGGACAACACAAAGCATAATGCCTGGGTAATTATCTGAAACCAGTGGTACTGCGAACACTATGTTGTCATGATACAGTTGTTTCATGTAAATGTAAAAAATATCTGTAATGTTACATAAATATTTATTTTCCATATACAAACAAAAATTATAGTGTACGGGAGATTTAGTTATATTGCATTATTTGAAAATATAAATTTTTGTGACAAGTCATATTTCAGTCGATAAGTAGTTTGAGTTAAGAAACTTTATTAGCTATACTGCATTATTTGAACATATACATTTATTTTTGCATTTGCAGAAAGGAATGACAGTCGGGAGGCAATTCCAGACTGTTCAGACTAACTGGGAAGTGCCATAGCTGTAACTATACCTGGAGAACATCGTCGTTTATTTGAGGTGGATTCTTCGTTTAAAAAATCCGTAAATCTACTTATTCTCTGAGATCCATAAATAACTTAAAACTGTTAAAACTTAGAATTCTAGCAAAAATTCAAATAACTCATAACTCACATAAGTTTAAATCGTCCACAACTTAAAAAAAAAACACGAAATTTATCAACATGATAACTTAGTAAATCCCAATTTGAAAACATCGTTACTAAGTTATTCATAACATTAAACTTCGAACTGTCATCATTTAGAAAATGCTAAACCACACAACTTAAAAATCACCATTACGTAGAAAATTATAACTTAGGACTACCAAAGCTTGGAAACATACAACTTAGAACTGTCATAGCTTAGAAACAGACAACTTAGAATTGGAAAAAACTTTAAAAAAATTCTATCTCGCGTTTCTAATTAATGAGTTTCTGAGTTGAGTGTTTTTAAGATGCGACAGCAACTCTGGTTTCTTACAGTGTTGGCAAGAAAACGTTGCTCAGGTCGTGTGAGGCTACTTCCCGGACGGCAGCGAGATGCATGTAGGGACATGAGCGCGTTCACACTACTAACACCCGGCAGTTCCACCGCCCGGCTACCGGCAGTCCGGCGAGGCATCAGGCGAAATAGCCGGATAATTGCATAGTAGTGTACTGCGCAGTATTGGTTGCGTTCACACTTTCCGGTAGTTCGTCCGGCCACCTTCAATACGAGTGAAGTGTAGATCCAGAGTTGTGTAGAATATGAGTGAACTTGACATTTATGTCGACAAATGAATATGTTTAGTTCAAGAAAGGCCTGCTTAGTGGGATAAAACATTGGGCATTTAAAAGGATATTAATTTCTCTTCGTCTTGTCTCATGTTCTTAAAGTAGAATAAACGCTCCTATTTCATCTAGGGATTGCGATCGGGAAAACCGGATCCGGCCTGCCCCACTACAGTCCACCCCAGACCCGCGCCTCGCGAGCCGCGTGTGGCGGCCGTCACTCCGAGTGAGTCACTCGACTCAACAAGGTGTGCTTTGTTGAATAGACCTTCTTATTGTTCAATTAATAATATTAAGTATAGTTATGTTGCATTTAGGAGCACGAGAATTATTTAAGTAAATAATTAGGCTTAGAAATGTATTGAGTGATGATTACGATCCACATTTCTTATTCATTAAATAAATGCAAAACGAGTAAATAAACGTTGTTAAAGTCAAATTGGTAGATTATTAATGTTGCATGTACGAGTACTGGAATAATTAAAATAGATAATTATACTTAAAAATTAATTAACGACATATATTTCATTTTTTATGATATGACTTTCTTCTTACTTTGTGAGTAACTGAACTCAAGTTTTAAATTGTAAGTATGTTTATTTGTATTACATTGCAGATACTAGGCAACTTCTAAAACATGTCACTTTCAAAATCAAGTCAAACTGAGAAGAACAGGGTTGAGCACAATGAGAAAAACGTGTGGCATTATTGTACAAAAATGGACAAAGACAACTATGCGAAATGCTTACTGTGCCCTGATATTCTCAAAATCAGTAAAGGTTCTTACAAAGGTTTAAAAACACATTTTGAGAACAGAGTAAATAAAGTTGATCTCTTAAGAAATAAACGGCCTTCTTTATAAACTTTATAATACATTCAATTAAACATATTTTATACAGTTGATTTAGGAATGAAAAAAAATCGTTTTGATGTGACCAATCCGGATCGTACCGGATTAAAATTGGTGCCGAATATAAATCCCTAATTTCATCCCTTCTGGCTTAAAGAGGATGTACCCAAAACAGCCGTTTTTTTTTTTTTTTTTTTTTTTTTTGCGTTTTTGGACCAAACTTAGAACAGCGTATAACTTCTGTCTTCTTGTCATGGCTGCAACAACCCATGAAATACCGGATGAATATGTGAAAGTGACGAAAAACTTTTATTTGTCCGGCAATATTGTCGCCTGGTTCCCGGATAATAAAAAAAAATAAATAAAATAAATAAACGGATAGAGTGAAATAACTGATCTCTCACGACGCGACGGCCGGAGGCCTTTGTCGTCGCTCGGGCGTGCCTCGAAGAGATGCCAAAGGCAGGTCGGGCGAGGATCGTAGAGGTCCGCCCAGCAGTCCAGGTGACAAGCCAGCTACAAAATATCCGTCACAGGGGGTCGGGTCGGTCTAACGAGCTTTCGGAACGAGTTATACGAGAGAGAGTGTGTGTGTGTGTGAACACGAAGCCACTAGTTTCATTCCTTTTTTTTTTTTTTTGCATCGGCCGGGGACCCGATTGAAGCTCAACTGGTTTTCAATAATACGTGCCGTACTAGGTAAACGATTAGCGACTTATAACGAAGCAACAGATTTGTAAAAGACGACCAATTAAAAACAAATCCTTCCTTCAGTCAAAAAGCTGGAATTTTCATACCAAATTAGTACGTTCTCTCTCTCTCTCTCTCTCTCTCTCTCTCTCTCTCTCTCTCTTTCTATCTTCCAGGCTTTTGTGGAGCTTTGTACCTGGTAGAATCAAAATAAGCCAGGCACGCAAAGATCTACTTGCGTGCTGACATTAATACCGTTTCAGTTGTAAAAACTGAAAATAACTTTCTAAGAAAGGTCCAATACTATCATGTCTTGTTACTAGAGACGATCGGAAAGTTTCCCCACGAATAAAATATATTTCCATAAAACTAAGGGATAAATATTGGCAGAAGTTTATTTCTCAACTTACGGACATCATTTTTCTGAACCAAACAATAATTCATAGACGCTTCTTTTATTATTAAGTTAACTTGGTATCTGTTGAAGGATTTTGGCGTATCAAAAAAAATTTTTATTCTGCTAGCATGCAGTGCATTACATGTTTGCGCCTACAAACAGAAAATTAGTTAAAACAATGTAGCATGTCTCTGTTTTGCGATTGGTCGAGTTTCTTTCAGGTACACGCCTTCTTGTCAGCGCACCAATCACAATAATTAGGTGTCGACGCAAACGCGTCCTGAGTGGCCTATATAGGACGGACTCCAGAGTCCTCTACATACTCTGGTAGAAATTGTCTTTCATTGGCTGCTGCCTTGTGAAACGTCTGAGCTGGGTTTCCCCTTGTGTTCGATACTTATTTCGTTGATGGTTTGTCATTGGCTGAGAGTCCTCCGTATAATCTGTGAGCCAATAGCAAAGGCATCTTGAAAGTATAAGTATTTGAATTTTAGCTTGTCTCGAAGTGAATCCGCGAAATTTTCCAGTTATTTTTATGGGCGTTCAGATTTTTTCGCAAAAAAAAATGCCTACCGTTGGTTTAACGTGAAACGTCTTCGTCAGAGAGTCGCTTTCAGCCAACCGGACCGCAATGAAAGCGAGACATTGTGACTGTGCACCAGGGCACCTGCTGACTCGCTCGGCACCGGACATTGGGGCATGCATGTCAGTATCGTGAGCAAGGGGGGGGGGGGAGATAAGGGTGATGTATCCCCCCTCCGAAGTTTTGAATTTTTTTGCAAAATATCAGTGAAGACAGTAGGTTACTGTGTGAGAAGCCACGTCCCCTACGGCCACTTCTGTAGGCCCATATGCAGGGCTACGTATTTTTCGCGATAAAATTCTGAACGCTCGTTAGACTGCAATAAGGTGTACCTGCACCAGCGGTTTCTGCCTTGCAGTTGGCGAACGTCTGCAAGAGAAGCGATTGCCTTATTTGAGCGGGTTATTCAGGGCGCTTTGCTTTAACACTGAATTACTGTTGTTGGTATGCTGACAGTAGATATAAACAGGAAAGAAACTCGACCAATCACGAAACACAGAAAACTGCTACAGTATTTTAATTTTGAGCTAGTATAGAAATCTTTTCGCAAAGAAATGCATGCCCCTATCCATATGGCAGTGTGTTAATGTCATTAGTAATGTAAGTTATTTTGAATACAAGTGTTCAACTTTTTTTGTTCAATTTTTTAAAATATCCCCCCTCGAAAAAAAGTTCTGTATACGCTACTGCTGTGTAGAGCCTCCTCTTACAATGAAATGCGTCATAAATATTTCCCTCTGGCTCTTGCGTGGGCATAGGATGACGTAGTGTAAGTTGTTACAAAGAAACACTTTACAAAGGGCACTTATTATTAGAAACCGGAAAAATTCGCGTATTCATTTCGCTATAGGCTAAATTATAATACATATACCTCTGAGCCGCTTTCGCTATTGACTCACTGTTTATCTGGAGGACTCTGGGCCAATGAGAAACCCTGATTCGACGGAATATCCAAACGAACTGGCGTTATTTGCCCAAGTATACAGATGTAGTGTACCCTGAATCCTCGAATTTTTTCATTCCCTACTTATTATGACTAAGACGATCGCTCTCGACAACTGCACGCAGACACTTGAATCACCACCACGCTACCACCTCTGGGCAGTGAGCTACACTAAACGAGAGCTCCCCTCCCTCCCCAGCTCGTCCACGAAGCAAACTCAAGGTCGTATTATTGAGATGAATATATAAACTGAGAAATGACACCACACTAGTGTCTTAGAAGCTAATAGTTACGAATTTATTAAGGTGAGACGAAATGTACGTTTTCTTTACGGTCCAAATTTCTATCATGGTACCGTGTGATCTGATTTCAAAGACATTTCACATCAAAAATGATGTGCATACCAAAACACATCAATTATTTCGATATTATAGACTTCTCACACTTAAAGATTGGCAGTAATTTATCCTATATTTTTTTTAACTTTGCGTAGTTATATTAGGTTATCTTAGATTGTTATGTAGCTATCATATATATTAAATTAGATCATGGAAAAAGAAAAATTGAGATAGTATGGCCATGTCCAGAGAATGCGGAAAAAAACAGGCTGTCTAAGAAAACGACGGAGTTGAAGAATACAGGAAGAAAGTCCCAATGAAGACCAAGGAGTAAGTGGAAAGAGCAGATAGTTAAATGAGTGCAGGAGATAGGAGAATAATGGAACAGAGTGAAGAAGGAATGGTGGAGTGAAAGAGGAAGATGAAGGGATGTTATTATTAACCAATTAATAAACCTTTTTAAAACAACCTAATTGGGCTATCCCATACGAGCCCAGTTCTCCCCACATTATAAATCCTAACAATACTTTTGTGGACCACTAGGACAACACATCTGCTTTTAGTTTCGCGGTCGCGCCTATATGTGTTATAATTTAAGATCATTAGGCAATCTGTTTGAATTAAATGGGTTTCATTTATAACTGTGATTTTAATATGATATTTAAGTAAATGAGCCGTTAATTCAATTATTTTATTTCTAATTCCTCATGCATTCCAATAATGGATCTAATCTACTGACAGCGGGGTTTATGTCGTGAACAGGAACTAAATTATGGGTGCTGGCCACTGTAGCTGGCCGCTAAGGTGGTCACGAAGCTCATTGTGGCTTGCACTTTGTCGGATTGCACCAAATAGCCTTCAGTCGGCACATTGGCTCCCGGACTCCGGCCAGGTTGGTGCCGGGGGCTAACGTTTTTACTGGGTAGGGTTGCAGTGGAGCAGTTGGCTGTGCTGCTGGTGCCTGCTCTACTCGCATACCAGTGTCCGCGGGCGCATGTTGCTTGCGCGGCGGGATTGGTGGGGTGCCGGGGAGCTGGCTGTTACTGCGCTGATGCTTTATCTGGGGTCGCTGGGGCTGGCCTCTAGGCCGCCAGGGGTTGGCCATGACTCGTACCTATCGGCCAGCGGTGGCCCTGCTGCTGGGGTGCGGGGCAGCCCGGTGCTCGCCACGTCTGTCAGGGGGGAGGGGGGGCAGAGCCCGGTCGTGGCAGAGGCGGGAGTCTTGAGCCGCGGCTACTACACTGCGTGTCGACTGCAGCTGCCTCTTCTTGCGCTTCCGCCGCGGGAGGTGTCGCCAGTTTCCATTCTTACAGGCCTTGAAGCCTGTGTAACTAGTCCAGTGCGAACCCTCGCCTGCTGCTTGTCTCCTCCCTGGGGGCGCGACTCGGTCCTGTGTCCCTGGCTGCACCAGCGACACACTGGGGAGGCCCTGCAGTTGCCACACTGGGTGCCAGTAGTCCTCAACACGACGCATGCTGAGGCCTGCGAAGGAATTAAGCTCATAAATACTCTCGGGATTTTTGGCCTACGGTAGTTCGACTACCAGCTTTTTGAAGTTTGCCTATTGTTTAGAAACCAGAAGTTTTGCCCCGGGAGTTGCATTAGTGCAAACTCCTCCTGGACGGAGTCCCTGTCGGTGCTGCTGCGCACTCGACAGAGCACAGACTTGCTCGGGATCTCGTCCCGCCACAGTAGAAAGGAGCGCTGAGCTCCGGCCTGTTCGAGAGCCCGCTCTGCCCTGTGGTGCTCCTCCACGTCGGCAGCGCTCCTGGGGTAGCTGTGACCCGTACCGGGGCCGGCTGCTCGCCCTGCTCGGGGCTCGTCAGAGGGGACGATTCCTCTCATTCCCTCCCGCCTTGTGCTTCTTGTGAGCGACGACTGTGTGGCCACCGTCGCTCGACAGCCAAACCGAGAGGCCTGAACTACGCCCCTTCCGGGAGAAGGCTGCAAGCATCTCCAGCGAACACGCGACCTATATACTTCTTCCCCCTCTCACCACCCCCCTACCCTCTTGCGACGAAGGGTTGGCGCCGCGCTACCTCCAGGAAGAAGCCACCGCAAGCGCGGCTGCAGGAAGACTTTTCGGGAGAGGCTATCGTACAAAGGAAAGATGCAGTTGCAAGACATGGCATTAAGGCTCCCTTCACACTGGGCCGCTGCGAGCGCGCCAATAGAAAAGCGTGGCACCGTGGCTACATGGAACGGAACCAAACAGAATTATTCACACTGAGTGGCGCAGGCCACTTCCTGAAATGTAGCTGTTTCTTTGAGCGATGGCCAAGTCATGTTTACACACATATAAGTGAGGGAAGGCATCGTGATCTGGGACATGCTTGCAAAGGAATAATCAGAAAGTTAAAAAAAAAGTGTTGGTTGAAAATAGTTATGTTATTGATAAACAAATGATCGTATAAATCCAATATCTTCTATTCTTTTACGGAATTTCTTTCACCTTAGCAACAACGCGGCGCTTGCTTCCTCGAAATACATTTTTATTTTGGCAGCGGTGAATGTGGTGGAGCGGCGCGTTTGCAGTCATTCGATAAATTCTCGCTCATTTTCCTGCCGCGCCTCTCGCCCGCGCTGTGGCCCAGTGTGCAGGAGCCTGAAAAAGTCATAGGCAGGCTTGGTATATATACATTATTATGTCTCAAATTCTGTATTTAATAGTTTCAAGCAACGTTTTATTAAAGAAATATTTAACTTATTTAAGTTTACATAAACACACACTAAAAATAAAAATAATAATAAAAAAATTGGGTATCACCCCATGGGTCCCCCCCCCCCCCCCTTTTTTTTTTCTGGAGCTACGTTTAAGCTACCAGCAGCCATTTCACCCCTCCTCGCCGAGAAAACGATCTTGTGGCCACCACAACATATTTTTGTCAATATATTTTTTTTAATAGAGATATAATCAGAATACTTTGTACTGACGGCGAAATGATTTGGTAGCTTCAAAAAAAATATTATTATAGACGCACAAGGAAGGCCTCCGGAAATTCGCGGGTGTGAAAAGGGGTAAAGGGCGAGAAATTTGCGAGTGGGTTTTAACGGACACAAGTCATCTCTGGATAGGGTGCTTGTGTGTTGTATAGGAACTGCCATTTTTTTTTCTTATACGTATGCATGTAATAAGCATAAATTTGAAAATATACAGAAAGTTTTCCATTAAACATAGTTTTGACGTTTAGATTTATCAACCCCGTTTCACAGTCACGATTTTTCAAGAGAGCCTCAATGAGAGGGTTCTTAATCCCTGGGGGGGGGGGGGGGTGCTCCACCCCCTTCCCCCGTGAACGTGATCTACGTTCGTGCGCACAAGTTTTTCTTGGATTAAATCAGCCGCAAAGCAGACTGGAAACACATACACCTCAGCTACATTCTTTAAAGGATTATCGCGATGGGGAAAATTGTTTTAAAATAATTTCAAGAACTTAACGTCACTGCTGGCTTTTCACTGTTTGTCGTGGAAGAACCTTCAAGAATGAACAAAAACGAACAACGCATAAACACACGGAGAACAGGCCGCTAACGCTAGCATGTAAGTTTGACGTGTTTATATTTGTTGTCAGTTCTTGAGGTTTTTTTATACAACGCGTCTAAACCAGTAATAGCGTAAATCCATGAAATTATTTTAAGACATGCATAACTGCTTTATGGTGATGATTGGACCGCTGTTCTTTCAACACGTCCTGGAACACGCTGGGGCAGTAACAAACAGGCAGAAACAGTGTGACCGTATCACGGCCGCTCAATCCAAAGGATGTAAAGTATCGGCCAATGGGCACACGAATGTGGCATGCATGTAAAAATAGGTTTATTGGCTTGTGGGACAGAATCTAAACCAAGTATTACTACGGATATTATTTTGTAGTGACAATTCGAAAGCGAAGGTTGATAGACGACACTCGGTCGGCATTGCAGCCTACTTAGGGGCATTATATATCATCTTGCCTTTAAACACTCTTTTCATAGGATCCGTGCGTTTCCTTATTGGCTTCCATATTTAGGCCAATCAGAGGCGTCTTTCTTTCTGGTTGGCTGGTTGGTTTGGCCAATTGGAGATGGGTTTCTGCTGGCCAATCCGGGTCTTCTCCTCTCCTGGCTGGCTGGGCTATCTGGCCAGTTAGTGGTTATCTGGCTTTTTGTTGATTGGTTTTGTTGATTGCAATACGAACTTTAAACGTCGGTGAAACCTTCGCCCTCGAACCGATTGAATTTATTACAAGAAAATTAAATTACAAGAAAGATATTGTAACTTTTTTACAACACATGGCTATGGTAATTTTTGCATATATGAAATTTGTTTCTCAAGATAATAGTGAGTATTACTTGCGAAAATTGGCGCATATATTTTTTAAATATTTTAATTGATGTTTTATTCAAGAATAATATTTTTAATATTTTTAAAAGATAATAAAATATTACATAATTGGATTTTTTTGTTTTACTGTGCTTATTAATTTGCGTAGTTAATACTGATAGACTATTCAGGAAACGGTTGACAAATAACTTTAACTATTGGATGTAATGGAGAACACACGGCATAATTACCCGGGTAAGAATCTAAACCAAGTATTACTACGACTACTATTTTGTAGTGACACATTTATTTTCACGTAAATGAACAAATTTACAAACATCTATAATTTTACATGAATATTTATGTTCATTTACAAAACAGCAAAAACATTTACAGGGTAAAATGTTGTCCACCTAACTTGGTGTGAGAGAGACGCTGGATTTCTCTGACAAACTTTGTGAAAGTGATTCCGTGCCTTTTTTTTTAATTGGGTGCCTGGAATCATCACAGTTATTTAATGCTCGAAATATGTTTTGATTTGATATTTCTTAGTGGTAGAGACAACACAGCAATTTAAATTCACAATACAATAATTGGAGGTTATATATAAATACATGCAAAATTCGCGTTATTTTTTGCGGTGCCCGGTTAGACTTTGCACACTTGTACACAAACAAGCCGATATCTTTCGTCCATCGAACGTTGTATTCGCACGTATAATGCTAACCTGTCTCCAAATAATAATAATACATTTTATTGAGATCTTCAGTAAACAAAGTTTGGTTTTGTGTGTGAGCTAGAGCGATGTTGCAGCACACGGAGTCTTCTGACAATTCACATTTCTACACGTAAGCTGCTTAGAAGCAGGGATGTATCATAAAAATTTCTATAAAACTCTAGCATTTCTACCAACAAAAAAAAAAGTAATTGAAAGCAAACAGAGGGCAAAGTGAATCTATTTCTCCTCCCCGCCTTTTTTTTTTTTTTTTTTACAGCTTATGATATTCTGCATACACTCCTGCTCAAAATATTTTGATTAGGATTGACGTCTACAAACTGTTTTAAGATGCAGGAATTTTTTTGACGAGTTAAAATATTACGACACCGTTATAAAATCACTTTACACGTTGGAAAATGTTAAAAAGGATAACACAATTTTGGTCACGAAAGTTTGCTCTTCTACAATATCGCGAGATGTTGCAGCATTGGGAGTCTCGTGGATTTATTTATTTTTTCCTGCGATAGTTTCCGTTTCTTTCTGTAGACTTGGCAACGGCGCGCGAGAGTTGCGGGTGCCAAGTCACGGGCGGGCGACGCGCGGCCAGTTCCGGGTTCGACTCCCGTCACGCAAAAGGCGGAGAAGACAAGGAGGGGGGAGGAGTAGTTCCCACTTGGCCCGCGGGCGGTAGTAGCGCTGTGGTCGGGGAGGAGAGGGAGAAAGGGAATTCTGTTGAGTGAGAGAAGATGGTGGAAGGGGGATAGAAGGAGGAAAATCGGCAAGTTCAAGAGCGCGGCCGAGCTACGCCGCAAAAAAAGAAAAAAAACAGAAGAAAACAACCTTCTTTCACGTTCGTTCGCCAGCAATCCGGTTTTCGCTGCTCGCTGGCTACATCAGTGTTCCTACTTCTTATTTTTTTTTTCTGGAGCCAAGGAAAGTAGTTGCCGCCCGTGACTAGAAGAAGAGAAATTGGTAAAAGTTATCCACCCAGCTCGAGACCACCTGGAGCTACAGGCTTCTGCGACCACGCGGTGTCGGATTCGTGATCAGGGATCAAGTTTCCAGCTGGATCAAGACGTGATCTCGTTCGAAAGTTGAAATTCTGCTTTCCTCTCCCCCCCCCCCCCCTTATTATTTTAAGTTTTCTCGTGCGAGCGGAAGACGGATGAGCACGCACGATGAATTCAAAACTGCCCTCAAACAATATTCATAGTACACCGTCGCGTAAATAAAACAGCAGTTTATATATAGCGTCCGTTCACAAAGACTGTATTTATTATTTTTAATTTTAGGTTTTTTAGAGGTGGCCAAATTAAGGACCCCGTCTACTTGAGCACACATTCGGTATGCAGAGCTTCAGATTTTAACAACAACAAAACTGCTCAAGATATCCGAGTGGTGTCTGTTTACGAAATGTTTTTAAGAATATGCTGAGGGTGGAGTAGTTCTGTTTACGTATTTTGTTTTTAAAATGTATTTTTATGAAAGCGAAAATGGCTAAAACGGGTGTTTTCATAATAATTTATAGACATGGAACGCTCGGTAAAAAATTCATGAAAGCACTCAAGGGTCTTGCATTACACCTTTATCTTAATTTCTCTTCCATATAATATGGTTTCCGCTCAGAACTCATAGTTGCCGCATGCACGAGAAGACTGCGCGCCAGTTCAGAGCCTTGCGCTTAGAGGCGATACCGCGCTAGAATCACGAGCGAGAGTCGCACTTATCATCCCGCCTCACTAATACAGACACACCCCTGATTAGTCGGTTCCCTTATTGCGATACGTCTTCTCTTAGTCTTAACTACATTTGTAAATTGAACAACAGCTGCAGGATATCTGAAAGCCTGGCAATAGTTGAATTTATTCCTGAACACAAACAGTAAATAGTATCCTAGACATTTTTAAAATAAATGATGTTGAATTCAAAGCTTCACGTGGTTTTGGTGAAGTGTGCTGTCATGTATGTTGAGCGTACTGCACAGCAATTGTTTCAGGTTGGAAATTAATTCCTTCCTTCCCACTGTGGGTCTAGAAGGTAACGTAAGTTTTGGCGGTCTCTATAATGCGATGTAGTTCCAAAATAACTTGTTTAGTAGGAAATAGTTATAACGATGAAAGCATGTGAAATGATAACTACATGAATGAGTTAATGATCGAATGATCACCTAGTGCACTGCCCATTGTTTGCTGTCCACTTCTTGATCAGGAAGAAACGAATGAAAATAGCAGTACATATGGTAGTTTGAATCACCTTTAAATTCGGTAAACATCCTAACTGTGATTCGCCAAGAGTTCCGCCCAAATGAATGGTTTGTTTAGAATGAATGCACAATTCCTTCACACTAATTTGAAAACTTAAAAAATACTGCTATATGTTAAACTTTTTTTAAATTTTGTGTAAAAGTAAGAAACAAATTTCCATAGTGTGTAGTTATTTAGGTTAAGTATACGCCTGGTGACGTTTATATTAAATTGTGTGCAGTTCTGAATAGGGAAGAAGACATATATCTACCTGTATTCAGCAAAAAAGGATTTGTGTGAAAATATTTCCTAAACACTACAGTTTTTTTTTTTAATTAAAACCTGTTAGGATATTCTCAGTATTAACAAACTTATTTATAAACCTGCAAACCAGAAGCGGTTAACAGGAAAGTAATTTTTTTTTGCCCCGTAGAAGAAATATATTTCGCATAAAATATTTTAATTCAAAACGTTTGTAAGCAACTATGGAGAAACGCATGTCAGTAAAAACTAAACTATAACGGCTTGATAAGTTGGAAAGCTATCCTGCAATCGTCCGCAAGTTACTTTCTCTGCTTTAGTGTGCGCCTACTCATGGGTTCGCATCCTGGCCGACCATCTTGATTTCTGTTTTTCGTGACTTAGTGAAATCATTCCAAGAAAATGCTGCCATATTTCCTTATAAGGAATAGCATACTACAGCCATAGTCATTTCCTTAAACAGAAGGTACAGAACTCAAATAACGCCACGTTGCTATCAACAGATTTTAGGCGATAACAATTTTTATTTTATTTTCGGGTATTTAATATCTGGTCTAGTTAAAGAACGATTCATAATTTATCATAGTGCTGAAGTTTGTATAAATAGTTTCTCCTGAGTAGTAACTGGCAATTAATATTAATTTTTTTAATGGATTCGTCTGTAATAATAATGTCAATTTATAGAATATTAAGACTCAAACATTTTTTTGGTGCTGTCAGCCTTAACGAAGGCAAAATTTTACTAACAAACGATAAAACCATTTATAGTCTAAAATGTGTTGAAACCAAGATGACAACTTTCTGTTCCTATCTTTCCCCCTTAACCAATATATATGATTTGTTGGGCTGTGTTTACTCTCTGATAGCCCCGTGGTCAGCGTCACGTAAAGTCTAGGGGGTGGGGGAGTGGTTTGTGTGCGCGCGCGTGCTAAAACAAGGTGGGTACCTAACTATGGTCAAGGACGTGCTGGACTGGACTGGACATGGACTACGAAGGTTACGACAAATTGCACGAATGTGTAGATCGAGTTATGTCAATACTATAGGTACCTTACTATACAACTAATCAGAAACACATCAGAACTATTTAACAAAAAATAACAGCATAAATAAGGTGAATTGATTCATTGTGAGTGAATTATACCATTTTGAATATTTTATAAGTAAACAGGATAGTTACAAGTATATAATGTTAATTACAGGATGAAGTTAGACTTCACAATCGTATCATTTCTGACAATGCTCTTTTGTCGCAATAAGTTATTTGATTCTAAATCAGACAAAGTCAGGTAATTCTCCTTCGATTTGTTCTTTCCGAAGAGCAGGACACTTTAATCTCTTGACAATCCCTACTGCTCCATTTACAAGCCGGTCTGAGACCTATATATTTCGCCTTAGCATGACCCGGAATTCTTCAGCTAACTTGAGCGTTGATATTAAACATCCGCAGTTATTGACATATTTTGGAACGATAATGTTTGGTGGCGTCTTCCCACTTCCGACTTATCTACAGCGTTTATGGTGTAAACTCCACGTGTTTTCGCATTTTCTGCTGTCATGTTGTAAGCATCCACTTGTTTCACACTGGGATATATTCGACCTGCAACTCCGTCAGAGAACTCCCCTGTTAAAGCTACTCTGCGACGCTCACATAGCAATTCATCTGATTGGTAGTTAATTCACCAACTCGCAAATTAATTAACAAATCGATGAATTCACTAGCATTTCATTGGCGTATATTTACTGTGAGCTCGTAAAATGAAAAATTATGCCACAAATTAATTTCTGTTACAAAACAATATGGTTGGAAAAACACCAGTGACCTTTGACAGGAGTCAGTTACATTATTTCTCTAAAGAGTAAGATGTTAACTCCGCTAAATAATTTTTCGTTGTTTTAAAATTCCTGTAGACGTAAATAGATAATTCTAAAATTCTCGTAGGAGACCAATGAAATTTCGTCAATGACTAACCAATTGATATGCCGCCACTTGCGTCTCTCTTGTTGAAGCTTCGTCCAGTAAAACGTTTAAATGTCATAATGTTGTCTTTTTATATAGAAAGTAAAAATACGGAATAAAGAGTCTTGCCAAATATCTGTCGAGCAGCAACTCCAGTTAAGGATGTAACTTCCACAAATTTTGGTTTGTGTAATACATGTGGCTATTACATGCGGTACAGTAGCAACTCCCATCTTATTCCAATAATCTTGAGGCGTAACTTTACGTTTTTAATACTATTTGAGCATCGATATCACGTCACTATCCTATTGACCAAAACTAATTATGGAGGTAAATTAACATGCTGTTGCAAATTAACTAATTTTTTGCTTACGACACATGGTACATCTGTAAAAACGTTAAAGGCTATTCGAAATTGTTCAACTCCTAAATATATTTCTTGAACGGCGTGCTGCTGTCTTAAATAATATAATCGAGTGTCTCTTTCATCTGAAGTTTCATTAAACACCTTTTTTGAGGAATAATTACGTAATGCGCTTAATTGTGGTGATCGCTGTTCATCAGATTCATTGGCTAGCTGCTCATGAGTTAAATTTAAACGATAAGCACGTTCTTCCTCTATTTCGCTGGTCAGCCACCTGTGAATTAAACGTCGATGAGCCACGGTGTTCAACACCTGCATTTGTTAAAGTATCACGTATCATGGTAAAGCGATGGTCTAGATCTTCTTGACTTTCGTTTCTTAATTTATTTAACATATAAACTCTCACATCCGACAATCTATTCTTATATCTTTTAATATTCCTGTTTCTATGTTTTCTAAGCGTTTCCGTCTTTCATCTTCAGTTTAAACTAGATGTCGTTTCCTTATTCGAGAAGTGTCTTTACAAATCTAACCATCACTAAAAAAACCGAAAAATAAACAACTTTAAAAAAAATAAATAACCAATTTCAAAATACACTAAGTTCACTAAAAAGCCAATAATAAATGTTTATAGCCCAAATTAATACTTTTTTTTCGTTTATTGTAATTAGGAACTTATTGTTTATTATGTAATTATTAATGGTTTCATAATTTTGAAGTCCGTGCCTTGTATACTAAAAAGTATATAACTTAGTTATATAATATTTGATATACATATATAACATTAATTATTTATCGCAAACACAAACCCAACTTTAATAAAAACTTAAAACAATGACTACAGAGCTAAATACCGGACTCTTGTCTGGAAAATATGGCAACACTGCACCCACGCTCCTCGCGACAGTTGTTTCCTTATTAGCATTAATGCTGGTTTTAGATATTTGTTGAAATTTAATGACTTTCAATAACAATTATAGCGTAACTTGATGTAAGCTTTTGGACATACGCCATTGCTAAGCACATGTATGTCTGTAGAAGAAAACTACAAAAATCATAAAAGACAAAAACACAAACTAAGCAAAAAATTGCTGTTGTCAACAGGATATAAATACCACATAATATTCCATAATAGGAATATGGTCAACAAACAAAGAAAAACAAAGAAAAATGGACTAAGAGAACGAAAAAAAAACCACAAATGATGACAGCACAAAAATATTGAACCAAAAAAAAAATTCAGCACAACAGTTGAAACGAGGCAAAAAAATAACAAAACGAAAAGACGAAAACAAACACAATAGGTTTTTTTTTGGGGGGGGGGGGGGGGGGGGGGGGGTTCAATATTTTTGTGCTGTCATTATTTGTGCTGTTGACAACAGCAATTTTTTGCTTAATTTGTGTTTTTGTCTTTTAGGATTTTTGTAGTTTTCTTCTACAGAAATACATGTACTTAGCAATGGCGTATGTCCAAAAGCTTACATCAAGTCATGCACTCCCATTGCACAAATCTTTCAAAGATAATAATTATAGCGTACTTTTGAATTGTGACTTATTTCGCCGCGTTGAGATTAAAATTTCAATGCCGATTCTTAGTTCAACATTTTCGTAAAACATTTTTGCGAAACGTTTCTAACGCGATCTGGGCAGAGAATACGTATTTTGCCAAAGAGATATGAATATAGCACTAATATACATAATTAGTTGAGGTTTTAAATGTCAGGGAAGTTTCAATTATATCACGGGTATTGAGTTACAAACATTATTATAAAACAATTAACAATTACATAATTTATAATAAGTTCCTAATTACAATAAATAAAAAAGTATTAATTTGGTCTATAAAACATTTATTTTTGCTTTTTAGTGAACTAATGTTATTTTTTGGGTAATTTTAAATCGGTTATTTATTTGTTTTAAGTTGTTTATTACAAAAAAAGATTCCTTTGGAAACCAGTTGCCAAGAACTAATTTGTAATTCAAGAAAGATATTGAAACTTTGTACAATACATGGTTATGGTTATGTTTGCGTGTATTTAATTAATTTTTTCAAGATAATATAAGTATATATTACAAAATGTGACGCATAATTTTATATTTTTAACAATGTTTCATTAAAGCATAACTTTTTAAAAACACTGAACAATTATTAGAAAATTTAATAATTTGATTTCAGTTTGTTTTATTATGGTTATAAATGTGCGCAGTTAACACTGGAAAGCTATCCAGAGAACGGTTTACAAATAACTATAACTATTTCAGGTACTGGCACAACACAAACCATAAATGCCCGGGTAAGAATCCGAGCCCAGTGTTACTGCGCGCACTATTTTGTAGTGATGCAGTTGTTTTAATGTAAATATACGAATTTATAAAATTGTTGTAATTTACATGAATATTTCTGTTCCATTTACAAAAAAATATATGTATATACAGTGTATATATGTGTGTTTAATTTGTTATGAAATGACGAATACTCTGGATACGATTATTTTTATGTAACTTATATTTATTTGCTTCGTAATTTGTATGCAAATATTCTGGATGTGACTAAGGAATAATAATAATAACAATAAGGTAAGACGCAGTGTTGGTTGTGTGTAAGTGCACATACGTGACGAATACACTCGTCATTAACATGTCATAGCTGACTCGACCGTTCAGAGAAGATTAAAAAAAAAAAAATACTTTTAAAATGAGGGAGAGGTGCCCTTAGGAAGCGGCAACGGGACGAATGGATGGATGTATGGCGAGGGAAGAGCTCTCTCTTTATCCGTCTAGACGTCGCTGTGAACTATATCCCCACCCCACCCCGGGCTTCGCGCGGGACGCCTACGGCGCGAAGAGACCATTAGTTATTTCGGCACGACACGTCCCTGCGCCCCGTCAGTGGCCTCCGACCTCCAGCACTGGCTCAGTCGGCGAGAGGCGGTTGTTGCCATTTTATCAGCAGCTCGAGATCGACACCTGCGATAACGGTCGTCGCGCCTGAGTCGTTCAGCGCGTCCTCCATCCATCAAGCTCCAGGGGATGTTTTCATAATCCGCTGCCCGCGTTCCTTTTTTAGTTCCTCGCCTTCCTTCCCGCCGACGCTGAAAACACACCTGAGATTGCGGCACAAAAATACGCAAGGAAAATTTATTGAGCCCGAACATCACTTCCAAAATCTGTTACATCAATCAATCTCACGGTTCAGACCGAACGAGTTTGTAATCATAACTTTCTGTATTTATTGTAACGATAAACGAAGATGCGATGTATGTTCGTTGCATACTGTATGTTTTAAAGCATTTTCACACAAGCAAGGTACCTACCATTATTTTTGTACTATTTAATTTCATAAAAACCTCAGATTCCTTCAAATCTTCAGTAATATTCGAGGAAAAAGATGCGAAGAAAATTATTGGAACACCGACAAACTCATAAGTTTACTCGGTCTGTTTGTGTTTTTCTTCGTACCGATCCGATCACAGTTTCTCACGAAAATGTACTTTTTATGTGAATCTAAGTAAAAAAAAAAAATTACTAAATGTATCGATTCGAGAAACTTAGATCATGAAACGGACATCAAAAGGTTGAAATTTTCAACATAATGGTTAATATTCTTTACATCTTGGCTTTTTGTTTGCCTTTGACACCTGAATTTGGATTCGAAAAAAATATTTCCTGTAATCTTTGTGATTTTAATTCGAGAAAATTGCAGTTTGACCCATCGCTATTTTTGCTATTATTACCGAAGGTGGCGTGACGAGTGCTTGCAGCTCCGTGCCAGTGCCGAGAGCCGTGTAGCGGCGGGGGTGGATGCCGCCTCCACCGGTCAGCCGGAACAGCGCTGATTACGAACTGAGTTGAATCCTAAACAATCACAGAACACCGCACACTTGCATGCCTCGCGCTGGATTCTAACCGCTTCGACCAAGTGCGCCACAGGGTCCGTAACAGCCCTAAACACACACATGTATATATCATACACTGTAAACGTTTTTCTTAATTAAGTAGATTACGAAAACGATCTACTGCAGTCGTTACCATGGCAAGACTTCCGGAGATGGGCGAAAATCTGTAGGATTCCCATGGGAGGGGGAGGGGGCCGCATGATAACTTTTATCATTCCCGTGTCACAGGGAAGATTATGCAAGCGCAAGCGGACCCCCTCAGAGAGAGGTTTTTTTTTCAGTTCCAGAGCTTCCCCCCCCCCCCCCCAAACGAATCTACGCCTGTCGCATGAGCGTATATTCAGGGGGAGGGGGCAGAGGACCCGCCTCGCCCCCCCCCCCCCCCCCGGGAATTAAGAAGCTGGGGGAGGGGGCTACCTGTACTTGTAAAAGCGTGACCGTCAAATGGGTTTAATGTTAAAACTTTCAGTATATTTCAGTATATTTTTATAATGGAAAACTTTCAGTATATTTTAAAGTGTTCTGCTTATTTCATGCATATAGGCTTGCCAGTATACAACATACACAAGCACAGTGTACAGAGATGGTGTCGGTTAACCCCACGTGTGGAACTCTCGGGCAGCGTGCCGCCCCCCCCCCCCCCCCTTGCAAATCCTACAAATTTGCGCTCCTAGCCCGTGTGTATATATATAATGAATACGATATATTGAAAACTGATACATAAAATAAAGACATGGAAAATCTCTATCAATTATGTTAGTGGGTGAGATCGGATAAAGTAATTTGAAAAACAAAAAATAAAAAATAAAAACAATATAACTCCCCTAATATGAATAATACTGCATCCATTTTAAGATATTATACTTCCTCAGAGAAGTACTGAAAACTTTTGCCTGGAACAATTTTTGATACGAACAAACATTATTACAAGTGGTGGAAGTTCAAGGACAAAATAAAATTTAGAAGGTACTGTATCAAAACCCGTTCAGAGTTATTGTCAACCTTCTCAATATTTTACAAAGAAATAATTTGTACTGGTTGTCCAAATATATTCTTGTAAATATTATAAATATAGAATGATGCAATTACATGCCTTTAGAATGCATAAACTTAGTAATTTATGTGATCGGTAAAATTCCGTAAGGCGTCAAATTATATTTAAAATAAAATACATAATATATTTTGAATGTCCTGCAGTTAAAAGGAAAAAAAATTACGAATAGTTTCCAAAGAACTTAAACGTCCAAAATGGTTTACTCTGTAAGAATTAATAAATTGGCTGCGAGGTCATCGTATAAGCTGTTTAGCTTGTTCGAGTCAACTCGCTTTCACAACAGAACATTCATCACAACCAAAATAAAACAGATGTTTACAAACACGCATACAAAGTTCATTTAGTAGTGTCTGTTATTTTTCGGCCCTTGTTTTCTTTTCAGCTTATTTTCATCACATACGGCGTCACGCTGGAGTATGTTAGATAATAATAAACTACAGTGACCTAAATGAAAGTTTGATACTTATGCTAAAGGGGGATTACGCCCCACCATCTTGGAATTTTTCAATATTTTTGCTACAATTCTAATTTTTAATTATTCATCCCAATTTTTGGCATGTCAAGGCATAAAAATCATATCTCCCAGACCTTCTATATCGTGTTGCAACCACGTGTTTACTAACAGACTCAAGTCTGTAAGCGCAGCGAGTTAAGGGGCCGGCCTAGTCAGAGTGTATGTGAGGCGGGATGATAGTGCGACGCTCGCTGGTGTTTCTGCCGTGGTATCGCCTCTGAATTGGCGCGCAGTCTTCTCGTCGTGCACAGGACAACTATGAAATCCAAGCGGTGACCATAAAATTATATGGCAGATAAATGAAGATTAAGGTGTAATGCAAGTCCCTTGAGTGCTTTTAAGAATCTGTACAGGTTGTTTAATGCCTAACATTTGCTCTGAAAACACGTCTTTCAGACATTTTAACTCTTCTAAAAATGCAGTGTTTAAAAACTTAATTCATAAACAAAACTACTTTTGGACCCTCGGCGATTTCTTAAATGCTTTTCGTAAATAGACCCCACTCGGATGTGTTGAACAGTTTTCAAATCGCGTGGTTTTTCCTGAAGATCTGCACACCGTATGTGTGCCCGGGTAGGCGAGGGCTTTAATAACTTATTATTTCACTCGGGCCAACACAATGTTATGATAATCACACCAGTTCACGAGTGCTAACTGCAACAAGTAGCCAAAGCTTAGTTCTATGTCATGTTGACCCAAAACATTTAGCATGGAAGTTTTATTGCAAGTGGTATCTAATTATTTAAAATTACAATAGTATGTATACAAACACATAGGTACAAATACATTATAGCAAAAAATTTCAACCCAAAAATAGTATCCCCTATGAAGCTAACGTCAGCCCGGCATAGCCCGTGTCATTAGCTTGCCTCAAATTTGACGGTTCTTAAAAGTAGTACAAATGGTCCTTTTGCGATTGCTGTTCTGTCAACAGTGTTCGTAAACAACTTCGCGTGGTTGCATTGTTCGTGAACAAACATCGAGTGTTTCTTCGCGAGTGATGTTTGGAGGAATGGGTACTATTGGTAATATGGTAACTACTATCGAGGAACTATCAAATTTGAGGCAGTGTTGTGCTGGACTCGCAATTCCACGATAAATACGACACGACACACCCGACGCAGCGTCTTGCAGCTCCAACACGACAGATTTAATAGCGCAGGGTCACAATGCCACAACAACATAAACACGACAAACTCTATTATGGTTCTCGGCAAATATATCCAAGCCAAATTTGTTTATAAAATGCAATAAAGAATGCGTTAGAAAACAGTGCAAGCCTTTTATTTCCTGTTGACAGTTGAAGTGCATGAAAACTTAATATTTAATTGTTTCTGGCACGAAGTGAGATTAAGTTTATTTTAAATATAAGGAAAATATATACATTGAAGATAAACACAATGATATCCGCATATAGAAACATATGAAGACTCAATACACACATGTAAAACGAAAATTTGTTTGTCATCATAAAGATTTACCAAGTAGGTAAATATTTTTGAAGTTTATTTTTTTAAGGTTTTCGTCGTACGGCACGACACGACAAAATTATAAATTGAATATATTCCTTGCGTGTCGTCGGGGCGCGTATTTTTTTAGTTTTGAGTCACGGAGACTTAGTATTTCATTGGCTACCGATCGTGTCGGGCCTGTCGTGGCAGTGTAACGGACAGCGGCTACTCGACTTGAGCGGGGCCCGACCCTCGACGGCTCGGCCAAGCATAGCGCAGTTCATCGACCTTGAATCTCCGCAGCAATAAAGACGCGCTATTCGTTCGGTAGCCTGAGGAGCAGGGGAACGAAGGAAGGGGAATCACGACTATGAGAACTGCAGAAGAAGAAGAAGAAGAAGAAGAAGAAAGGCCACTAGAGAAGAGAGAGAGAGCTATATGTGGAATGAGGCCGAGGGGAAAGATGATCAGATAATGGAGTGGGAGTGTGGGACAGCGTGGAAGACGGGGGAGAGGGGAGGGTTGTGACTTAACCAGGAAGTAATAGTTAATACGCAGCGGTATTCGCCGTTTCGGGGCGACTACCGGGCCCATCTCCTGGATGGGCAACCGGGGAGTGGGGTGGGGGGGACAGGGAAGTTTAGGGAAACTCGTCCTTACGGGAAGTCAAATTACACACCCACTTTCGACACGCGTTTCGTAAAAGGAAACGACGACTTCTCGGAAGGGGAGGGCGAGATGGGTCTAACCTCCTAGGCGGGACCTCAGGGAACATTTTTAAACGCTGTTAATCTGCCACGCGTGAGGACGGGTAGCGAATGTATCGACGTCTGCCTTTTTTCTCCCCTTCTTTATTTGTTCTCCTACAACTCGTGTTGTCTCAATTCTTTCGAGTTTTTTTAAGTGCAGTTCAGATTTATTTTAAAATATAGTTGTATCCCTGGAATGCATACAATAAGAACCAAAAAAAAAAGTACACTGAAGCTAATCTGAAAATTTTGGAATCTGAGTGACGGCCATTGCAATCAACAGCTGCACAAAATTCACTCTACCTGGCGCCTCCACCAATTTTACAAATCGGCGGTTCATTTTAAACCAATGGACGAGATGTTTAAGTTTTGAGAGATTTTGAAGCAAAATATAAGAATATATTATGGCGCATCGCATAGGCGTGGCTGAAGTTGTGGCGGTGCTATTCCCAGAACCCAGATAACAACCGAGTGCTTCATTAAATCAACTTTAAGATAATAATATCGGGGTAGGCTGTGTCAGGACACGGCCGCACGTCTTACTAGGCCGTGGCTGAATCCTATCAGTGATGCCTGCACTTGTGCCAGGCCAGGCAACACTCTTTCCCTCTGCCTCTGCCCCGCTGAGGGGCGCCTGTCTCTCTCCTAGTCCTCGTTTCACAGTTGCTATATCGATCACTGTTTTCAAAACTTATCAAACGTGGCTTAAATAGTCCATTATTTTCTGCACAAAATGAATTTTATTTGACTCAGATTTGTTAACACATGTGTCCAATATCTGCTCTCAAAGTAGATGATTTACCTAGAATCTAATGTTAGAGAAACTCAATATTACTCGTAGTGGCCTGTAAATATACTAAAACTGTTTATAATGTTATAATAGGCTACTAATCCCGGTGTTTATTTTATAACGTTTTAATATATTCGATACACTCTTATTTTCACAATGGCATCCATTTTATAACATATTTATGTTTCTTTAAAAACAAAGGTACCTGCCGTTTTATTCTTCAGCACGAATCCTTGATACTGATAAGTAAACCGCTGTGACACGTGTTTGTAGTCACGGTAGACGCATAAAACTTCGGAAGTGCGCACCTCCACGCAGGCTATACCGCTGTACTGATTCACTCCGAGGGGTTTGCAGACTGCAGGAAGGAGGTAAGTGTCGACAGGCAGACCTGATGGGCGATACTGTGCGTGCCCGAGCCACTCTGAGGTCACGCCTGTGGGCACGTGTTTCAACTGGCAACACTGTTAATAAGGTTCGCAGGCTGTCGCGCCCAAGGGTGAAACAGTTCACCGACGTTTGGTTGAAACTGCAGTCGCCATCTTCAGGGTAGCAGGTACCTGTCGATAAGGGGCGGCTGCAGGGCTGGGCAAGCTGGGGGCCATCACTCAAGGCCCTGCGCCTGACGGGCCCCGCATTGGCTCGTTTCAATTTTTTTTTGTTCAGGTCTCTGTGAAAAATGTGGACTTTTAATGGAAAGCGGAAGAATTAAATCGTTCTTTTCGTGTAATTTAAAATGCTGGTCTATACCTTCAGCTTTGGATTTAAAATGTGTTTTCATGATTTCGTACAAGAAAAAACCTTCAAAGTTTTTATTGAATCAAATGATGCGATTTTATCGTTAGCATTAAACTAACCCTTAAGCTAATTTAACAGTACTATAGAAGAAATTAGAGTAACATGTTGGCATAAAAAATTGTGTATTTTTTTTAAAATTATTTTCCCGGGGGAGCGCTTCTCCTCCTCCCTTCACGGAGGTTCTGCCCTACCAAATAAACGGCCCAGGGTCTAACGAATTCCAGGGTCAGCACTGCTGTCGACCGAAACGTCGGTGAAGTGTTCATCTTCGACGTGGCCATAACCCTCAAGCCAAGCCACTTCAGTTAGACAAGTATATTGTGAGAGAAGTCAAGCGTAGAGGATTGATTGCGCAATAAGGCTGTGCGCCCAGGTCGCTGTCCCTGCCTTTAGCCGCGGAGAGCCGCCGCCTCGCTGGCAGTGGTTGCGGTGCCGCGGGCTATCAGTGGAGCGCACAGCAAGCTCCAGGGATGGTCGTTCGCAAACATTCATTGAAAAAAATTATAATTATTTAATTTCGAACTTTCGCGCCGGTCTTATTTATCTAGAAGTAGAAAAAAAAGTATTTGTTAATAGGCTAGGCTTGTTACACTCAAATTTTGTGTCACTTTTGACATTTGGTGCAGACAACCATGACCACGAATAACTTCTAAACGATTGAGCTTTTATTTTTTTTTAGTCCCGAACCTCAGGCTAGAAGCTTACTGTTTGCTTGCTTAAAGTGAACACCTGCGTTAACATAGCCCCTCCCCCCCCCCCCCCACTCCTGTTTCACCCACTTTTAACGATTGAACATGTATTCCTCTCTTGCTAAATCTCTAACTTGTTATGCCCACTTAACTAAATTCAACTCTTTTTTTGTGCAGACCGAAACGTCAGAACCAAGCGGTGATAGTTGACAAGAGGCCATAGAAAAAAGAAATCCCGACAGCGTTATTCGCAGAACTCATGCGCGAAGCGAAGCAGGAGTTTAACGTGCCTAAAAGTGCGTGACAGACCCAAAAGCGACGACTGTCGAGTCAGGAGAGTGACAAGCGAGCAGGAACAAATACAGCCGTGCTATATTTGCAGCTGCTGCGGCATTAACACACGTGACGCGAAGCTAGAAATCGAGGTTTAAATAAGGTAACACAACTTTCTCCAAGGGCGCACGCGTAAAAACATGTGAGCGAATCTTTCAGCACTAGCCAAAGATGTGTAACATCTAACCTCTATAACGAGCAAATTCATGTTTTGTCATGTAGCAAATATACTTATAATTCGAAACTGAGACACGAGATTTAACGTAGAACTATTTTTAAAATAATGCCGAGTGTGATAAATATACGCAAATTGTGTTTTCAATTTCATTTCTGGACGCGAATCACACGTAGTTTCCGCACCCGCCGCTAGAATTTGCTGCCGGAGCAGCTACGTCGACTGTCGAATCATTTGATTAGCAGGCCGAAATTTTAAACTATATAATGCAGCGTCTCCGATAAAAGCAATAAATATTAGAACAATTATTAAACCCCGGCTTTGGACAATTTATTAAATCCTGCCCACTTGTAAAAATTCACAAAACAGTTACTACTGTAAAGTTTCCCTTTGCTTTGTCATAATTGGCAGCACCGTGGTTTAACATTTTCGTTCCATGAGATTTTCGTATTCACGAAATCTTTCCTATCAAATGTGGTATACAGAGAGCTAATATGCTATACATAAAATTAATTCATTCATTCCCAAACACAAATGGAAATAATTTGAAAGCAAACAGCGGGAAAAGTAGTTATAACCCGCCACCCCCCCCTCCCCTAACAAATTAAACTCTGCGTACGCTCCTACTTTGTGCTCACTACTTCAGGTGTACCTCGCAGTGTTTGGTTTGGAGGGTAGGATGTTTGTTGAAACACGGGCCGAGCGCGCGCTCTCCTGTAATGTGCGTGTACACAAAGCTAAGAACATTGACGGTAGAGGTATCTATTTGGGCAAAAGTTTTCGAGACTAGCTGAGAGTTAAAACACTGTAGCGTCGTCTGTGTTTCGTGATTGGCCGAGCTTCTTTCAGGCGCATGTCTACTGTTAGCGCACAAATCACAAAAATTCAGCGCGGAAAAATAAGCGTCCTGAATTGCTCGTTCAAATAAGGCAAATGCTTCTCTTACAGACACCCACCAATCACAAGAAAAATCATATGGTCGAGTATATCATATTGCAGTCTAATGGGTGCTCAAGATTTTTTTGTAAAAAAAAAGGCCTATCGTTACATATCGGTGAAGCTCCCCACTAGCCAGAATGCTAACTGGCGTGAGGTTAGTGTCGTGAAAATGATATTTGAGACTTGATAAGTGTTTTGCAGTGCAAGTGGCGCGTAATGTAAAGCAGTGTGATCGTTTCCAAACAAAACCCAGTAGACACATGTGGTATTAACCCTGATGCCTGTTCCTCTCGCTCAAACAGCCGTTTTAGTGAAAGGTAAAGAATTTAAAATTAGCACTCTTTCTGCGTACCGACTCCGTTTGCAAAGAATTGTTAAAAGACAGAGCAAGACCAAATCGATAATAGTGAAATATCAGCTCAATGGATGTCGAAGCAGTGAAAACGGGAACAAACGACGATCATGTATGATTAAATATTAATGAACCAGAGAGTAATGGCTCCGGTACGACTGTGTTCTCCCCGAACAGAGGCTGGCAGGCGTGACGTCATGACTCTGTGTAAAAGAATTAAAAGTGTCTACTAAAAACTTATTTAATAAGTGATTCAGCTTTCTCTAAGAAAATCATAATAAACGTACTTTCGTTTATTTCTATTATTATTCGTAATATCGGCAGTGACTGGTGAAAGAAAGGTGGCGAACGCGTGCTGTTTTCTCGCGACTTCATTGTATTTCTCACGTAACGTGTCTCAGTTTTTAAAATTCTCTAACGTAGTACCAGTTCTACCCACTTATCAGTTGTCACTAGCAAGGCATCGCCTGGTGTTTGTCTGGGAACACAGGCAACGTCATGAGGTTGTTTACAAACACTGTTGCCAGAACACCTGTTGCTGAAGGATACCATACTACTTCTGAGAAATGTCAAATTTGAGACAGGTTTCACAACATAGACCATAGTGAGAGTCTGATTATTTCACAAATTCATTTCACTGCAGGCTAGACTCAACTTGCCTATACATGATCGAGCCCTTTCTAGAATTTGTATCGCTCGATAACTAAAGTCACGTCCTTTGACGGGTTACACATAACTTCTCCTTGTTTATAACGTTTGCTTGCGTGTGCTAATAGTAGACGCGTACATGCCATAGACCCAACCAACCACGAAACACAGACAATGCTACAAAGTTAACACACAGCTGGTCTGGAAATCCTAACGTGAAAATGATCCTAGCGACCATCAACGTGAAGCAGATGTATACGTGCTTCAAATATTCTTTGCTACCCAATGAATCCGCCGAATAATCGTGGCTCTAAGGCCCGTTTTGCAATGACACGGAAACGGAGACGGATCTCACTGAAGAGAGTTTCCACAATAGCACGCAGAAGGTGACGGGCTCTTGCGGATTAGATCGGAAATGCTGAGATCTTCTGGGCGACCAATAGAAGCCGAGTAATTGGCTGCTGTGGTAGCCATGTTTGTTTATGTTCTAAATTACGTTAAAAATTATTTCAAGTGTAAGAATTTTTAATGTTCTGTTATTACTTTGTCGTTTATTTTTATTTCATGTGTAAATTCTGCCCATGCTATAATCTCGAAGCATTTTTTTAAATTAAATTAATATTTCGTAACCTTGACATGCAATCCCATTGGTTGCCATTTGTTACGTTTTATGTGCATTGTGGAAGCAGCAGACGTGATAGTGAAATGCTCCGTGAGATCTGTCTCCGTTTCAGTGTCATTGTAGAACGGGCCTAACTCTAGTTTTGTACATCCTCCATGGCCTGCAACATCCGCCGGCGTCGACAGCAGGCAGAGCTGCTGGGGAGAGACGCGCCCGCTGGTGAGTGCGGGGGGAGAGGGAGGGGGGAGGTTAACGCTCCTGCGGGATCGCGTGCGGAGCGGCGATGCGGCGTTGCAACACTTCCGCCTCCTTTCGGGACTTTCTGTGAAGCGGCAGGTGTGTGTGTGTGTGTGTGTGTGTGTGTTTCATAGGCAGCGGTTGGGTCGTGCGTGAAAAAAAAAAAAAAAAAGTGCGCAGAAGCTAGTCGAAACGATTGCGTAAAAATTAATTAGGGCTTAAAGAGTATTCTGTAATCCCATATCGAGTGAAATGAAAAATATGGTCTCTTTCATTCAACCACTTGAATACTACTGTAGATAATATGATAAATTTTTTTGCAAGTTAAAACTAACTATAATTCTTTTAAAACAAGTTATGCTAGTGTTAAAAATTACGAAAACAGCCAACATTGATCATGATGTTCAGTTAAATGAAAATGTTTTATTAAATATATATATATATATAGATCATCACAATACCTTATCAAAAACGGTTACGGTCACAACTTTGTATTTTGTTCAGTTTACAGTAAACTACAGTAAATTTCGCGCATTATTCTAACCAACCGATGCATTTTTTTTTTGTACGTTTTGCGTTGAAACACATTACCTTGAACACTATTAAACCATTTTAAGGGAAATAAGAACCCACCAGCTTGGATGTTCAAATATTAAGCCCCAGCTTGCATAGTACCTGTTCTCTATTAAGGGACCCGCCTAACTGGCACACATACGGCGTGAATTGCTTCAGAAGAAATCACGCCATTTGAAAACCGCTCAAGATAGCCGAGTGGTGAATGTTTACGGAAAGCATCGAAGAATATGTTGAGGGCGTTTGGGTTGTTTATCTTTATTTATCCGCCATTTAATATGATAGTCGCCACTCAAAACTCTGAGTTGCTGTATGCACGACAAGAAGACTGAGCGCCAGTCCACATCCTTGCGCTTAGAGGCGATACCGCGCTAGAAGCTTCAGCGAGCTTCAAACTTATCATCATTCCACCTTATCAGCACACATGCACCCCTGAATAGGCAGGTGCCTTAACGTCTCATAGACTTCGAGGTAATTTTAGACAGTGAGTGGTGGGGAGATTTAATCATCGATGGATTTTATTGGGGGGAGAAGCAGGCGTTCAACTTATCCCGGCAACGTCCGCAACGTTTTCCCATTACGAAAAGCTCCGGGCGAGACCTCGCCGGAAGTCGGGCCTGGCAGCGACCGCGCGACCAGCGAGGCTCCGCTGACACGAGGTTGTATGAGAGTGATGAAGCAAGGACTTCAAGATCCATCAACAAATACCGTCTCATTTTAAAGACTCTTTTTGGGCGCTCTTTAGTCGTGTTTTAAACACGCTTTTGTTAGCTTCACTTGTAACTAACTAACGAACTATGTAAACAAATCTTGAAAGTCGATTTTAACCTACTTCTAATTGTCGTATCGATTTTAAACTTTGCAATTAGTATATGTAATCCGAATGACAATACAATAATTTGGTACCATCGAACTGATAACGGTACAAGGAGATAGATAATGGAACTCTTCAATGACTTCTAGTAAACCCCTTACTTTTAGTCCGTTATTGACAAATGTTGGTATTTTAAAACTATAATTTATGAACATTTTAGTGTGTAACTGATAATATTGTTTTTTTTTTTTAATTTTATAAATATAATAATTATTAACATTCATATATAGTAGGAAAATTTTACCACATGTAACACTTTAACTTACAAAAAGTGTCCCTCTTTGAAACACGTATTTGTTGCTGGTATAACCACGTTTAATCTGCGCATTCTTTGCGCTCTCTATACCTCAAAAAAAAATATTGGTTGATTTCGTAAACATGCAGTGGAAGTTATTATACATTTTACTGGACATTTGTCATAAATATGGCGAATTTCTCATAAATATGTTAGTAACTTACATTGTATGTCCAGGAAAATCACCAAAATATTATTTTACAGCGTAGACAGTGGACAGCGGTATGTTTTTGGTAGATTTCAAATAAATAATACCTATTGTAGCCATCATTACTATGGTGCGACTTTCGGAATTGTTTTATATAGTTTTTTTTTTGTTTTATGGTCCATAGACCCCAAAACCATGGTAAAATCAAAAGTATAATGATGTGTGTGTGTGTGTGTGTATAACATTTTTGTGGACATGATAACTGCCGTAATTTTTCACAAATCACTTCCAAAATTATATATATATATATATATATATATATATATATATATTCTGGTAGTGGAAAATCTCGGTCGAGTTTGTTAATGAGCAAAATCCCATCAAAGGGATTGAATTGGGGAAGTTTTTTTAAAAAACAAAAAAATCACTGTAACTCCCATAATATGGAAAACATCATATACTTTTTTAAGTATTTTAACTTGCACCGAAGTAATACCAATATCTTTTTTTCTGAAAAAAGGTTTTTGATACGACCAACCATAGCTGCAAGGGGTTGAAAAAAACAAGGGTTGTAGGACAAAAAAAAAACTCCCTTCGTGGGCACGACAACGAATTCGTACAGGTTATGTATTAATCTTATAATTTTTATCGAATACTATAGTCTAAAACAATTTTTGATTAGACGAACCATTGCTGCAAGGGATTAAAAAAATAAGGGGTAGAATTAAAAAAAAAAATCATAGCTGCCTTGGTACGTACACCATCATATCCGTTTGAATTGATTTTAAATTAAATATTTTTTATCTAAAACTTTCGTTCGAAATAATTTTTCATAAGACAAAATATTGTTGCAGGGGTTGAAAAAATAAAGGGGTAGAATTTAAAAAAAAATCCTAATTTCCGTTTCATGTACACTATTATATCCATTCTGTTTTGTTGTAAAATCTTAAATTACTATTTACAACTTTCGTCTGAAATAATATTTATACGACCAACCATTATTGCAAGGGGTGGAATAAACAGGCACTGAATGACAACAAATCCATATCTCCCTTGGTAGGCACAACATTAAATTCGTTCAAATTGTTGGTAAATATTATAATTTTTATCTAAAATTTCTGTCTGAAACAATTTTTGATTAGACGTACCATTGCTGAGTGGGGTTGAAAACATTAAGGGTAAAATGTTTAAAAAAATCCAAAACTCCCTTTGTAGGCGTTTTTTAAAAACGGTTCAGTTTATTCGTAATTCTTATAATATTTACATACAACCTTTTTTTCTGAAACAATTTGTGATAATACAATTTTTTTTTACTGCAAGGGGTTGAAAAGGGAGCGCGTCGTTTGGTCTAAAATATTTGGCCTAAAACTGTTTCAGAACATTCACTTGGCCTAAACTTTTTTAACCTAAAGTCATTAGGCCTAAAATTATTTGGCCTAAATATGTTTGGCCTAAACACATTTGGCCTAAAACCATTTGACATAAATTTGTTTGGCCTAAAGTCATTCGACCTAAAATAGTTTTACCTAAATTAGTTTGGCATAAAGTTATTTGGCCTAAAGTCATTTGACCTAAAATTGTTTAACATAAAGTCACTTGGCCTAAAATAATTTTTGACACTTATTTGACCTAAAATTATTTGGCCTAAACGTATTTGGCCTAAAGTCATTTGACCTAAATGTATGTGGCATAAAGTCATTTGACCTTAAATTATTTCCTCTAAAGTCGTTTGGCATAAATAATTTAGCTTGAAGGTATTTGGCCTAAAACTGTTTTTTAGAATAATTAACTCTGATCTTTTAGCAGGTACTTCTAGCAAATAGTATAATGTTTTAGTTACTTCCAGCTATGCTATATGTTGAGCTGAAGCATTTATAGAGCAATAATTTACAAACATTTATTTAGACATACAAAAATTTCTAAAATGCACACAGAATTGCAGTTTACAAGATTAATATAGTTGTAAATTGCAAATTTGCTCACTAATATAAAACTTGTTTGCGTTTGTAAAAAAAACAATGTAAGTGATAGCATATTGGTAGAGATGATGGAAAATTGCATTTATAAATCGGACTCATAGCATTATGTTTTGAATTAAAGAATATATGTTAACTACAATAATTTATTATACTAAACAATAAATTAAACAAAAATCAATTTATTTAACAAACAGTTGAGTCAGTTTTTGGAAGGACATTTTTTTGCACAAATTCTTTGTTATTTTTAAGTTCTATCCTACACTGTGTTTATATAGAATATTATTGTTTTGGTTACAAGAAAACACAAATTAATGTGAAATTACTAGTGCGTGAATAAAATACATTTCCAATAAATCTAAAATAAATTATTTACGATATGCTTTGGGTTAAATTATAGCTGGTAATGTTTGCAGTTAATTATTGCACTGTCATTTAGATGAGACTTTTATTACGCTTATCTGTTGTCTTTTATTCTTCCAATTATCGCTGTTACAGTGTGTGCACAACATAACATTTGGATTAACGACATAAAGTAACAAGATATATTTTCTGTGCCCTATAGTTGATAATGGCAACATGCATTTTAACAACCGCTACTGATGAAACCTATGTGTCGCTTAGAAAGTATCGCCAGTTTGTTCTCCATGTCACAGCTGGTTCCCATTTACGTGTTAAATAATTTGTCAAGTAAAGAAAATAGTGCATGCACTCAGTATGACGAAAAATTGAAATACACAAAAAATTACTGGATGAATGAAAGTTTTTTTTTATTTTACAAGTTGGTGCATCTCACTTGGAAAAAAGTTGGCTACAATTACTGACTTTGTATTGGAAAATGTTTTTGATATCTACAAAAAAATTTTGCAGCAAGTCATTTTTGTGTGGCAATCAAATTTTTCTGCTTTAAAGCCTGATTGGAGCATTTTATAGCTAATTAGCAGAACCCGGTAGATGTGGTTCTGCCAGTGTAAGATAGAAGTTGATGCGCTGCAGCGCCATATAGTTGATACACTACTAAACTTGACAGGATCACCCGCTGGACCGAACCCGAGATCGCCAGATGGTAGACTAAAGATAGTTTCCGTGTTGTTTATTGATGTTATGTTTACAGTTGGTTTTATGTATTCAGTTAGGTACTGGATACTGATACTGTTAGTTCTTTATTAGGGAAATTTACCTATCACCTAAGTAAAATATAGTTAAACAAGTCTTACTCATGTTATTTATTAATTTATTCTGGTTCTCTCAACTCAAACCACACAATTGTGATAAGGACAGTATGACAAGACACTCACATAAAACATGTGATGCACATTATTGGACTTTTTCAGGGACGGGGTATTTATTAAACGAATTAACCAGAAAATAAAATAATCATTCACTAATTTCGCTTATTAAAATAACCGCCAGAGAAGCAATATGTAAATAACAAGCAAACAAAAAACGTGTGAACAGAAAAGTTCATCAGTGTTTAATCAGCTAAACTTATTTTAAGTTTTCTAGCTATGTTGAATGTTCGAAGAGTGTGGCAGATATATATAGAGAGCTAAATGTGCAAGCACATCCTTTTGCCAGAAATAAAGTTACTTTCTACCAATGACCAAAAATTGTTTGGCCTAAAATAATTTGACCTAAAATAATTTTCGGAAACTTATTTGACCTAAAATTATTTGGCGTAAAGACGTTTGGCCTAAACAAATTTGGCCTAAACCATTTGACATAAATTAGTTTGGCCTAAAGTCATTTAACCTAAAATTATTTCGCCTAAAGTCGTTTGGCATAAAGATATTTGACCTAAAGTCATTTGACCTAATATTGTTTGGCATAAAGTCACATGGCCTAAAAATATTTAGCCTAATTTTAGGCCAAATTATTTTAGGCCTACTGGCGGGTACCTGTTGAAAATACGTGGAGTTGAAATAAGAAAATAAAAAAAACTTCTCTACCATATACTCTATCGAATTAAGTTTTTTTGTTGTTGTTGTTTAACGTTTTAAATATGGTTGAAAACTTTTGTTCATAGTACATTTTATACCACAGATCATTACTGCAAGGGGTGGAAATTGCAAGGGTAGAAAGACCAAATGTCATTACTTTTTTTAATAGATGTTTTATGAAATCCATTATAATATTTTTAAAACACCTACACTTTATCTAAAAAAAAAAATTATGAAACGAACTATTACCGTAAAAAACAGGGGTTGAATTTTAAAAAAAAAACTTTGTACATTAAATTCTTAAAATGTTTCAGGAGTTTGTAGAAGTTTCCAAAACATTTCCAGAATAAATAGGTACTTCGGAATCTACTCGTACCTACGCCTGTAGGCGGGGCCGCAAGGGATTTTTTCTTTCGGGCACACTACCTCAGTGGCGAGAACAGAAGTCGCGGCTGTAACGAAGTACGCAATCTCGGGCGTATTGACGAACTGGCGCGATCGTGCCAACCGCTCCCGCAGAACGCACGCGTTGCTTGCTGCCAACCTCCGAGCCGAAAAAACCGAGGGAAACTTTCGGTGCAACGTTGGTTCTACAGGGCCCTGGCACAATGTCAAATTTACGTCTCAAGCTATGTTTGACAACAGAGTTGGAGGTTTAAAATTTAAATAATGGCTTCCAGTTTTTTTTTTCAACAAATAAAGTGGGACACCTCAAATATCTCTTAAATTATGAAACATTATCAAAGTTTATTTTTGGTTTGAACTATCTAAAATTCTTCACTTGCCAACACATTTTAAAATTAAATAAAGTACCTCAATGCTAGATAAGATTTTTTAACTTTTAAAACAGCCATACATACTCGTTATTTAATAAACATTCATAATCATTGATTTTTAAAGGGTATTGACACATAATTTGTATTTTATGTATAAAATTATTTGCTAGCGACATTCATTTTAAGATTATTTTAGTTATGTCACCTTTATAAACTCTTTAATCGCCCATGCGCTTTTCGCCACTTTAAAGTTTCGTTGAGACGGGAATGTACGCAATTTTCGTTTTTATTAGGCACGATTTCTGATTGGCTGATTCCATCCAACATGAAACATATTTTATAACCCGTCTTATATGCAGAACATTTCATGGAAACTTATGTCATCCAACTTGTCAAACAAACGTGGCAGCGCTAGTGACGTATTTGGTGAAGTCATAACCTTCAATATTATATGACAAAACATATTGGTGTTGGAAGTGAAATTTTGGCAGTGTGACATGGCCTTAAGTGGTTGCTGCGATTTCGGAAACACGCAAACCCACTACCCAGATAACTGATTAATTCATGTCAGTTATTATCCTAAATTATTTGCGTCTATAATTTCATGATTTTAAATTATTTGAATGTACAGCCATCGTAAGTTGTTAATAATAAGTTTTTACTTGTTATCATTTAAATAAGTGTTTATTAAATGCTGTTAATAATCTTACAGGCAAAAATAATTTTAACCATAATACGATCTAAAATCATTTGTTATAAAGTTTTGAATTAACCGACGTTTGCTTGTCTTCAATCTCTTTGTTTACATGTCATTAATCAATAAAATTTGGTTTTTCTAAAATAATTGAAACGTGTGTATTTAGGGCTTTAGCTTTTTAAGTGTTTTACGAAAAACGTTACATATAAACATTAAATCAGCATTGAATACCACAATAAGTAATGCTAACAAAACTTTCGAAAACAAACATCATGGGTCTCTTTGAAAGTGACGTTTGGAGAGTCGGTACCACTGGTGCTACTTTTTATAACTGTCAAATCTAAGACCAGTTACATGAGACAGACTTCAACTCGCATATTCTCGTAGGTACGCGAGACGTAGACATCTTGCGTACGTCACGTGACCAATTGCAACTTATTGGTACGTATTTACTCTCACAAGCAACACAAAACGGATCCAGTTCGCCCACGCCTCCCCCCCTCCCCCCCCTCCCCCCCCCCCTCAATCAATCTCTCCGCTCCAACTAGACGTCCCACGCAAATTGTTCCAGTCAGGACACCCCTCCATTCTTCTCTTGGGCGTGCTGGTATCACCTGCAGTAGGAAGCCAGTTTTGTCGTCTTCTGTCGGCTGCCATCTTAGTTCCGAGGATTAAAGGTAGGTATCGCCAGTGCACCAATGATATTTATTTTATACAACAATCTTGAGTGCGGTGCCTCGGGATAGAACCATCGTCTTAGAGGTTCACAGAAAGCGTAAAGTGAGTGCGAGTTTTGCATTCCACCTTTGGACAGCCATGCAGGTGTGTATTTAATTGGCATCGAGCCCAGATATGCAGCCTTGTAAGACCCAGCGCACATAGACGCGTGTGTGTCGCAGGCAAGGCAGTACTGCACCACACGTGCCTTGCTAACCATCCCCCCTTTTGTCATTCCCCTGCATCTATATCCTATTCAGTAGACCTGACAGTCAAGCTTTGTCACACACTTTCTTTCAGTGTCATAGTTTATGTTATTTGAATACGATTTTTGATGTGAAAACATCCCAAGTTCTCGGTATACGGCATTAATTTCATGAAAATATAACGGAAGTAGATGTACGGGAATATGTCACAAAGATAGCAGACGCACGTTTAGCAACATAAACCCGTATATATCACTTTCCTAAACATTTTGGGACATACCAAACGTAATAGTGTGCCAAATAAAACTTTATGATAGTGAAAATACCCTGGAATATATTTAGTACATTAAAATAGTCATAGTAAAAAGTAATACCAAAGTTTTAAAATACATTAGAAAACTTGCATTACAACGATTATAATAAATATCCGCCTTCTAAACTTCCAAGAGGCTTAGGCCTACTTAGCATAGCGGTAGAGCGTGCGCTTGCTAACCTTAAAGGGCGATGTTCAAATCACGCCAATGGAAATTTTGTTATACTTAACGTATGTTCAATCAGCTTATTAAGATTAAGCTTTATTTGTAGGAAGTATTTACAAATTAATTTCAGTCGTTTAAGAAAAAACAATTTTACAAAAATATATTTAGTGTTATAATATGTGTTTTAAAATGTTTCAGGTTAATATTTTAGTAATACCATAGATGTATAATTGTTAACATGTGCGGAAAAATTATAGTGAACTGACAAGATTAAGCAATATTTTCATACAATTCCTTGTCAAGAATCAGGTCCAAAGCCGGGTATTTATCGGTGCCGTTTCTAATAGTTTAAAATTTCCTGTTGTTTTGTGCTGCTAGTTGCTATCTGCGTTTGATGGTTGTAAGCAACGTTTACGATTCAAGCAGCGAATTCTAGTGGCAGGCGCAGAAAGTAGCCTATGTGTATGTATCGCATCCAGAAATTTTGGAATTTGATGAGCGACTGTTTTGTTTATAAGTTTATTCATTACGCTGAGGCATTACTTTAAAGAAGTCTACGTTGAATTTCTTGTCCGAGTTTTGTGTTGTAAATTTGTTTGCAGCTGAGCAACATGAGAACACATGTTTGTGCTCGTTACTGAGGTTAGATGTTCACACATCACTGGCGAGTACTGAAATACACTCAGTTTTTTTTTGTAGGGATGGAATATTTCGAAGAGAAGTGATATAATTAGTGCATAATCACCGAGTGAGTAAAATACGACACCAGCAATTAGCAATATTTGATGGAATATAAATAGTGTTTTAACCCGGCATCATAATCCGACTCGAAGCTCAAATCCAGGGGCCAGCCCACATGACAGTCAAGGTACGCAGTAAAATGTTTCCTCGATTTTGGTTACAACAAACAATTAAAATAAGCACAAAGCAGAGTCTTCTTCTTCTTGCCTCATAAAACTGCCATCCAACGGTGTCATTAATAATATTTTTTTTTCTTGCTGTCCAATTCTTCCATACGCACCACGCATTTCATATGCGCCTGGCACAACAGTTGAGTATCTTAAAATTCAAGGAATAAAACAGACATAGCGAAATATTCGTAAACACTTAAAAAAAAATAGCCTACATTTTAAGCACCTTTTTAGTTGTAATCTTTAAAGATTCGATTTTGTACAATTTTAATTGCTACATAAGCGGAAACTTATATAAATATATTTTATATATGTATATATATAGACTCTCTCTCTCTCTCTCTGTCACTCTGGATTGTTTATCAATGTATAATAAATTAAATGCATCAGTAAAAATTAACCAGAATATTATGGATTCAAGGGGTGGAATTCATCACTACTGACAATACGATATGACATATAAACAAGTTCGCAGTGTGATAAAGAATTTATACAGTTTATTCGGTCAAATACACTTAATTCGGAACGAATCAATAGATGTTGATGTTATGAGCTGCTAATCGAAATTTGGAAGCTTTTTTCTATTAGGCTAACTACACGTTTGTTTCCACAGAAGCCTTACAGTCTTTGTCATGTATTTGTCTCAAATTTGATAGTTCTTCAAAGCACACCTGTGGTATCCTATATTCCAGATGGATACCCACACCACTGTTACTACTTTTGAGAATTTTAAATCTTGGACAAGTTTCGTGACAGAGATTATACCGATGCTAGACCTACTTTTCAAACTAACACGGTTGCAGATTTCTGGTGATATTGACTTGTCAATATCGTACTATATTTGCGTTTCGTCTCATGAACTAATAACAGAAGGACTATTGAATACTTATTCGTAACCACTCTGCAGATTGGTTTATAGGTAATATCGCACTGTCAGCAGTGTTGAATTTCACTCCTTGAGTCCATAATATTCTGCTTTAATTTTACTGATACATTTAATTTATTATACATTAAAAAACAATCCAGAACGCAGAGAGTATTAAATGCCCAATTTAAAATGTTATATATTTTCTCATACTACTTAATCATCATTGGAAAAGCTTTTCAAGTCTGTACCTCGGACAGTTATTAAATCACAATTCATCTATTTGCAACAGTTAACTACATCAAAACGTCAACAGGCATGTCTCAAGAGAGTACACGTAAAATATTATAATTTAATGTTTACTTAAAACTTTCTGCACATTCCCTTTCATGAGATTCTAAAAAATGTTTTTAACTCTTTTGTCTTTATCAGGTGTCGATTTTTCAGGTGGAAAAAAATGGATTACAAAATTGAGACTTTGCAGTTTGGCTATTTCAAAACATATTTGTATTGAAGTGAGAAAAACAATTCTTAAAATAGGATTATTCGGTCATAAATTCAACGCCTCAATAATTGAAAAAAAAAATTGATTGGCGGATAAAAAATGTAGTCACTTGAAACACGGCATTCGTGCAAGACCTTCTAGAAAACTAATTCGGGCAAGTGAGCGTGGAGTGCGGGGAATGCTGCACGTGTTGTGGAAGCGAAGGGATCGCGGCCCATGACCTCGCGCAAGGCACAAACAGTTGCCGGTCGTAAAACGAACAACGGTTTGACTTGTGGAGGGGAGTCTGAAGTGGGGTTAGGTTGGCTGGACTCGCGCGGAAGTAGGAGGGATGGTGTTGATATAAATACAGGTGGTTTTGTGCGGGTCTGACGTGCGCACTAACCCCTCCACACACTTCCCCCTCCCCTCTTTCTGGTCATCACTTTTCCGTTCCCTGACCCAGCCCTTGATCCCCGGCGGCAGTGGCGACGGGGTCAAGGTCATCTGTTGCGGCCCTTGGCGGCCGACTCCCCCTCCCTTCCTCCTTTGACACCTCCTCATCCCCTCCTCGCCTGGTTGTCGCCAAGGTCGCGGCCAAGGTCACCCGGGGTCGCGGCCCCCCCGAGGGGACTTCCGCCTGTCAGCTGGAGGCCACTTTCTCTTCCCCCCTTTCGCTAACGGCGGGGCAAGTCACCTCGCTCGCCTCGTGTCCGCCAGTCGCGTCGCGCGCCTTGTGTCCTGCCTACTGCCGCCCAAGTGCTCCAGCACTACTCCACCGTGATCACGCCTGGGCTGTATTAGAGACTAACCACGCGTTATAAACGTGAATCAGTCCAAGTTCACTGGAAAAACTGCTTCACTGGTTCACTGGCCCACTGCTCCACTGCTTCCACTGTAGCACAGTAGTTTTCAATTCCATACTTCGAGGCTTGAGGAAACGACTTAACGAAAGGTTTTTTTAAATATAAGTGCGAATCAACAGATGTGCCATGGTTTGGTTGGTTTACTTGTTATTTTTTTTAATAGCGCTCGTTTAAAAATCGTTGTGGTTTGCACATTTCTGTCTAATATGTATATTAAAAATAACAAAGAGGATGCATAAATTAAAAAAAAATGTCTAGGCCCTAAATGTAACGGAATCGGAGACCTCGGTAAACGTTTATGTTTAAATACCAACATTTATATTAAATTTTGTGTGACCATGTGTGTTTGATTTTATCAGTTGATCCTTGAAGGCGCTAGTTAATGGTACATTTCTATTTGCGTAATTGCAGTGTTTTTAGCTATCACTTCAAATAAAGCCAATTTGTGTGTAGTGCATTAGAAGGGCATTCATGTAAATTAAGATCGCGATTTTATGAGCTAAAGATGGTTATGTATTGTGTAACAACTAGGTTAACCTAACATTGTTTTAGACCACCAAAGAATACCACCTTCCGCCTCTAATAAAATCAAATGAAAATCCTTAGTTTTTTTTCATGAATATCAAGACACTAAAATACAAATTAGATGATATTTTACTAAAACGTATAAATGTATTAAAGAGACCTAGATCCTGAGCCCGAACAAATGTAATACCAAAATAATCATGATATAATTCGGGAAAAACCTAAATTTCTTTAGTTTTATGTTGTGTGGTTGGTAGTGTAAGAACATTAGTGATCATTTTCAGAGGTAAAAAAGAGGAATTATGTTCAATCTGGGAGTGAAATTCCTGTGTACTTGTATACTCCTTGACACTGACCGAACCCAACCTTCCGTAAACATCGGAAGTGTTCGGGCTATATGTGTAGCTTTCATCCCTCGAACTGTAGGGTATCCCTCGCAGGCACTGCCCCCCCCCCCCCCCCTTTTTTTTTTCCACCCACACACACACAAAGTGGTCGAAAAAGAAGCGCAATATAAACTTTTCAACATTGTTTCGATCGATATCTGTATTGATATGTTACATCGTTCCCTTAAAATAGGGAACATCACTAATATTGGCACCTCACACATATCAGAAGACAACGATATTGGTGATGTACCTAACACCAGTAGATGAAAATGAAATTACTCAAATAATAAGAGGTATGAAAAATAAAAATTCTGTTGGTCCTGATGATGTTCCTATTTCTGTAATAAAATCATGTGCAGAACACATTAAAAAGCCCCTTGTCTATATATTTAATAAATGCTTAGAAAATGGCATATTTCCTGATAGGCTCAAAATAGCGAAAATTATTCCACTACATAAAAAGGGTGATACTACCTGCATTAATAACTATAGACCAATTGCTTTATTACCAAATTTTTCAAAAATTCTTGAAAAGATTATATTAAAACGGTTGCTTTCATTCTTAAATTGTTATAATATAATTACCAGTAATCAGTATGGTTTTGTTAAAGGCAAGTCAACGGAACAAGCATTGTTCACTCTACTCAATAGTATTTATTCTCATTTAGATAATAAAGTCTTGACAGCTTGCATACTTGTAGATTTAACCAAAGCATTTGATTGTGTAAGCCATGATATTTTATTAGAAAAATTAAGTAAATATGGTATAAGAGGTGTTGCAAACAATATTATAAAATCTTACTTATCAAATCGTTCACAAATTACTAGTATTAATGTGACTTATAATAATATTACCACTACTTCTAGGTCAAAAATTTTGAAAATTGGTATTGGTGTTCCCCAAGGTTCAATTCTCGGTCCACTTTTGTTTTTGCTTTTTATTAATGATTTACCTTTGTTTCTAGATTATGGCCAGACTATCATGTTTGCAGATGATACCTCCATTATAGTAACAGGCCAGACTTTACAGGAACTACAAAAAAGAATTTCCATAAACCTCAACCAAATGCAAACTTGGTTTACTGATAATAGACTGATTCTAAATATTCAAAAATCTTCTATTATATATTTTAACTCTCAAATAAATATATTAAATAATATTGAAGTGACTATTGACAATAATATTCTTAATACTTTAAAAACAGCAAAATTACTGGGACTGAATCTTGATGAGAATCTAAATTGGAATAATCATATATATTTTCTATGTCGTAGACTTAGTTCTCTTTGTTTTGCCATAAAAACTATTAATACTGTAACTTCACATAAAGCAGTAATGGCTATGTATTATGCAAACATATATTCAATAATGAGATATGGTGTTATTTTTTGGGGAAATTCCTTAAATTGGCTAAAGATATTTAAGCTTCAAAAACGTGTTATTAGAATTATTTATAATCTTAGTAAGACAGATTCTTGTAGGCCTATTTTCCTGAATAACAAACTCTTAACATTTCCAGCCATTTATATATATTCGGTTGTCATTTATGTAATTCAAAATATTAAGTATGTAAAGAATAATGAAATACATAATCACTTTACCAGATCCATTTATAAGAATCATATTCCTTTTCATTCAACAAAAAAATACGAATTGAACCCTTTTTACATGGGCCTTAAACTAATAAATGTTCTACCGATATCCCTGTTAAATACAGCATCCCAATCACATACCATATTTAAACGACATCTCAAAGATTACCTACTACGAATAGCTCCATACTCTGTCAATGAATTCCTCAGTGCATCTACATAAATTGCTGCATTGTTTTATATTATCATTTTTTATTGTATCATATATTATTGTGTTATAATGTATTTTTTTTATATTGTTTTGTTAGTGTATTATGATGTTGTATTTTATTTATAATGTTGCTGACAAAACCTGGACATATGTACTGTCAAATATAGGACGCTAATAAATGAAATGAAATGAAATGAAATGATATTGGTAACAGCAACACTGACATACATGAAATGATTATTTTATAAATAATAATAAAATTTATATTAAAATCACTCCAGGATCGCAAATACCGCGATTGTAAAATTGTATAACTCATCACAGTTGCGATGTTCGTAAAATATATCCTTCATCAAATCGCAGTTAGATTTTATAAACACTATTTAAAAATTGGTGTGCATAAAGATTTTTGTTATCTTTTCATTTCAACTTCTATTCACTCGTTTCAACGTCTATTTACTTATAGTATACCGGTAAACGTAATATTTACTGTTGCACTGGAGTGCTACGTTTGTGAAATGAATCCCAAAAAAGGGACTCGTAAAAAACACTATAAACACTTTAATTTTTCTGTACCATATGCTGTTCATTTTGTGATGTTTCTGTTCAGTTTTAGTTTTGTCTCCTCTTTTAATATCTATCCTAATCGTGTATTCAGACTACGTGAGGACGACGAGAAATGAAGTAAAAAAAAAAAAAAACAATTAAAAATTTTCAAAAGTTAATTTTAATGGTTAAATGGTTACATAAAGTCTCTTGATTTCCGGCAATTTCTAAAATAATAATAATAACAAAGTTGTGAAGTAAACCCGAACCAATTATTTTCATGTTTTGATACCAATTATTTGAACACGACCTGGGCAGAACTTAACCAATGCTAAACATGGAGAAGTTGAGTGCGTCGTTAGTAGCTCAGTGAAGGCAAATAAGCCTGCCGAAGTGGCAGCGACCAATACGCACGGCTGAAGGACAAAACAATAATTATTACGCGAAGCACAAGGTGTCTCCTGTCAAACCTGGTGCCAATCTCATTTCCTCGCGAACGCAGCGAGCAGCGGCGGTCGAACTGGACGGATCCACGATTCCTTCTTCCATGTTGAGTCTCGACGATAGTTGCAGCACCTCACACTCGCCACGAGGCTGACTTCACATCATCGCGCACCACACAAGTCCGCAAACATACTTCGTAATCCAGGATGAGTTCCCCACGTCAATCATAACAACGTACGCCCTAGATCCGCAGTCATTTTCACTGTAGGAATTAGGGGGGGGGGGGGAAGAGAGATTATTCAGAAATATGACAAAATATGTATGAAGACTGCTGCAGAACGAATTAGTTGGCGATTGAACTGCCTAAACCACCCGTTCAGAACACCGCAGTTACATGGTTGCTTGAGGGAGACACCCTACTCCACGGGCTGGGCCGCTTCGACGTCGACTGAGTGAACTCTGCTGGACAGAACTCCAGCAGCCGAAGTGGGGCACGACGAGAGAAAGCGTCGTGTTGGAGGTGGTAGTTGGTTGTTGGTGGGAATGTCCTTGGGGGGGGGGGGGGGGGGGGGGGGGGTAGTTCCACACCTAGGCGACTTTTTTTGGTATGTGTAAAATCTTAGCTCTCGGTACACGGCATTTGGTAGGAGTCATTTCTTGAATGGAACGGAAGTCTCGTGGAACGGAAATGTATACCCACGGTGCTGCCATCTGTGGCGAATGACGCGAACCACAGTTCACACGGACAAAGGGAAACATTAAAGTATTAACTGGGCAGTATTTTAATAAATTTCCTTGTCGAAAATCAGAGCTAAACTCGGGGTTTTGTGTTTTTTTTTTTAGTCTTTTTCGCTTTTATCGGGGCCGTTTAATTACATAGTTTAAAATTTTGATCTGCCAATCAAATGATTCGATAGTCGACGTAGCTGCTCCGGCAGTGAATTCTAGTGGTGGATGCGGAAACTATGTGTGATTCGCGTCCATAATTTTAGTTGAAAACAAAATTTGCTTATATAGTTATCACGCTCGGCATTAATATTAATGAATTCTACTTTAAATTTCGTGTCCGAGTTTCGTATTATACGTGTTTTGGCAACATGAGAACATATTAAACTGCTCGTTACCGAGTTTAGATGTTACATATCACTGACAAGTACTGAAAGACTCGTTTAAAAAAATATTTTTACCTGTTAGTTCTTTAAAAAAATATCATTAGTCAAATTAATCCAACTATTTTTTCAGTTATATTTTTTAATTATCAAACTGTTACTAGGATTTAAAAATTGGACATTTTTTTGCTAAACATGAAAAATCAATCACCGTAGTCGCTGTGTAATCATTTAATATTTGCCGTATATTTAAGAAACATTTCGTTGGTATTTATTTATGTTATATTTTTGCATTATATGAGTGAAAAAAAATTTTACCACGATTTTATTAGCTTCACCTGTATGTATGTATGGACTATGTAATAAAATCTTTCCATTCAGTTTTTACTCACTTTTCGACTTCCGAATGTGTTGAAATTTTGCATTCATGTGAAGAAATTCTGAAAATACAATATTTTGATAACTTAAGACCTTAAGGAGTGTCAGAGGGTCAAAAAACCACTAATTTTGAGCTATAGGTAATAACCAGGCTTTTTGTGTATCCATGAAGTCGGGGAATGGTGGGAATTTGCCCCGGGGTCGACAGTTAAATTGGGAGGGTGAGGGGGGGGGGGGGTGGTTTAAAGACCCAAAATTTCATAAATCAATGCTTTATCGATTTGGAGTGTATCCTATCCAAAAGGTCGTGTTATGGTGGAAAATGTGCCCGGGTAAGGAGGGGGGCAAATGCCCCTAAATTTCGAAAATTTGAAAAAATATATTCTTTTTGATTTGGAGTGTTTCCGAGATTGGGTTAAGGTGTAAACTGTGCCCGGGGTTCGTTAATGGCAATATGGATACTATATCTGAAATTAACTAGCCACTCTTCCGATGTGATCAAGTGTATGATACGGACATTCCATCAGTCCGTGTTGATTTCGTCACAGATGGTATACATATTATTAAGTCATAGCCATTCAGTTTCCAGCAAAATAAAGCTATGATAATTATGAAAGGCGAAAGTTGCCATTAATACTGAGTTGGGTATCTACCGTGCATAGAATGCAAGGATGCACTATAAATTATGCAGATTTTTTTGGGGGGGATCGCGTCTCTTTGCTGTCGGACAGGCTTATGTACATAGCTCTTAGTCGCGTAAGTCACTGGATGGTCTCCAGGTAGACACCAGACATACGACAGCCATAAATGTTTACGCTTTCTTTAACCCACGTGTATGAGAGAAATATGTTTGTTTTAGATTTAACATTCAGTCGGAAAAAAAATCCTACGAATGAAATAAAACCAATGCACCGGTCTAACTATTTATAGAAAACCAAAATCTGATGCTCATTACATTAAATTCTCAACTGCAACGCGATGTGGAAATTATATATATATATATATATATATATATATATATATATATATATATATATTCTAATCGGAAAGTCTGACGCGCCCAATACTTTTGTCGCGCTGGCGTCACCGACGTGTCAAACTAGATAAATGTAGTTCGGAAAATAATTTTATTCGCGTCGCGTCCATCGCGCCGCGCTATTGCGATACCACCTTGAGACGACGGCTTAAGAATTGCGGGTCTCAAAGGCCATGTTGATTTTTTATTTTCATTTCTTCGTCATTACAACTAGTTGAAGGCTATTTCTGCCAATTTAACACTATACAGTTTATATTTGTTATTCTGTTTAAAATAATTCCTTACTGTTAAAAAATATATCTAAAAAAGGCGCGCAAGTATTTGTAATTTCTATCACGTTCGCGTCATTTTACACCCATTATACAACACTTAGGAAATATCTGCGGAAAATATTTGTACCAGAAAAACCAAGTGCAGACTAATTTTACTCTTAAGTTAACAGAAAAAATTGTTAGCGAGTATTTCAATACTCACCAGTGATCTGAAACATGTAACCCCGGTAACGAGCAAACTCAAGTGTTCTCATGTTGTAAATTCACTTATATTACGAAACTCGGACACGAAATTTAAAGTAGAATCATTAAAATAAACAGTCGAATTGAGAACCTCCTCCTTTTTTGAAGTCGGTTAAAAATAATGCCAATCGTGTTGAATGAGTTTTCAACTACATTAATGAACGCAAATCACAAGTAGTTTCCACACCCGCTGCTGGAATTCGCTATTGGAGCAGCTACGTCAACTATCGACTCATTTAATTAGCGGACCGAAATTTCAAACAATATAGCTAATAAAACGGCTCCGATAAAAGAGAAGAAAAAAAAACTTGATTAAAATTACGAAACCCCAAATTTAGGTCTGATTTTCGAAAAGGAATTTTATTAGAAAAATGCCCATTTTGTTAAAATTCACTAAAGTTTACCTTTGGCTTTGTGAACTTTGGTTCGAACCATCCGCCACAGATGGAAGCACCGTGGTTGCACATTTCCGTTCCGTCCGACTTCCTTTCCACTCACGAAATGACTCCTACCAGCTGCCGTATACCGAGAGCTAATCAGCGCGGCGATAGAGACCCCACTGAAAGGTCGCAAACAGCGCGTGCTGCTCACAGGTGCAACGCGGCGAACAGAAGCGGGCGCTTGTCGGTTCCGCCGCCGAGGCAGTAAAATGCAGATGGCGTGCGTGTTCGCCCGCCCGCGGGTGACGCGTCTCGCGCGCACGCACACGACACCAAATAAAAAAATTGTATCTCCTTACTCTAAAGGTGTACATATACACAAGGGCGTAGTCAGGGATAGGGAGAGGCCATGTGCTCCATCTCCCCCTTTTTTCTAAAGAAACTCTTTAACCGGCTTAAAATAACGAATATAGACTTAATTTATGGCCACTGAATATGAAAAACTGTCTAGAAAGTAGCCTTCTCTTTGAACATGTATTAGGACTCAATCATAGTGTAAGGATCTACCGTTCATAAGTGTCACGTATTATTTAAACATTTCACGTTTTGAACAAATTACTTGAATGCCATCAGATAGCCCAAACAACGCGTATTAAAGCATCATCTTTTGAAAACTTTTCTGAGGGAGGAACACCGGACCAGCCACTTTTCTGTGAACGGTTGGGAGGGGGAGGGGGTATCCATACCACTCCCCTCAGACCCCCCAAAAACCGGCCTACCGAAAATGTATTCTTCTTATAGCTTCATTGGGCCACAAATCCTTACTACGCTCCATTGCTAAGTCTGTCTCATGTAACTTGCAGCGCATTTGACCGTTCTCAAGAAGTGGCAACACTGGTCTTCGTATCCTTCCGCCAATGTTGTCCTGTCAACATTGTTTGCAAAACGACTTCATGTGGCTGTCAGATTTTGTACACAAAAACATGTATGGTACTTTGCAAGTGACAGTTGGAAGATTGGTCCCACTGGTTTGAGAAATGTCCAATCTCAGACAAGTTACATGACACGCAAGTTATTGGAGCCGTTTCGTTATATAGTTTAAAATTTTTGTCTACAAATGGACTGATTCCTTAGTTAACGTAGCTACTCCAGCAGCGAATTCTATCGGCGGGTGCGGAAACTGCGTGTGATCCGCTTCAATATATGTAGTAGAAAAAAACATTTTCATTTATTTAGCACGGTCGGCATGAATTTAAAGAATCCTATGTTAAATTACGTGTTCGAGTTTATATTATAAATGTATTTGCAACATGAGAATTTGCTCGTTACCGATGTTGTATGTTACACATCTCTGGCAAGTACTGAAAGACTAGTTTTCAGAAACATATTGTTTTTCCTTCGTTTAAAAAGGTGTAACATCTCGATGGCATAGATGATGGAATAGGAATATTGACGGAATGATTGCATGGAATAATCCTCCATGGGCTTGTGGCAATGTCCACCACATTTCTCAATTACAAAAACTTCGGATCCGACCGCAACAAGAATGGAATTCTGCTCGCCTTGGTGGTGGGAGAGAGATAAGACCACTCACCCCCTCTCCCTCGTGACACATGAACAATATATAATATATAATATATATTTAATAAAACGACACTTGTAGTATATAGTCCGTTTGTTTCTAACGTTAGATACATCATCTTAAATAAAATTTAGGAGATTTTGAATAAAAGTTTTGAGTTGAAAAGAATAACAAAAATGTCAAAACTCACCGGTAGTATCATTATCTGTTGCTAGAAACCTGCGTATGTACACAGACTTCACCGTTGCGATTGCTCTTAACATAACTTTCGTTCACTTTCCACCGCAGTGTACCGATAATTGAACTACGTTCTTAGGTTTTTTTCTGAGCGGGCAAATACCACGTTTAAGCCTCTGTGTATCTTCTCATACATGTACAGTAGAATCAAGGAAAATCGGCCTGAACCATTCGATCCGGCACACTGTATTTTTTTTTACTTTTGTAAATGGAATAGAAATATTCTTGTAAAATTAAAGATATTAGTAAATTTGTACTTTCACATGAAAATAACTGCTTCACTACAAAATAGTGTTAGCAGTAGTACTAAGTTCGGATTCTTACCCGAGCCATTATTCTTAAGTGTTTTCCCATAGTACCTTCAATAGTTAAAGTTATTTCTAAACCGTTTCCTTAATAACTTTCTAGAATTAACTGCGCTCATCATAAGTATGATACAACATAATAAACTAAAATTGTTGAATATTCGATTATCTTTTCAATGGTTTAATAATATGTATGCTTGAATGAAACATCAAATAAATTTATAATTTGCACCCATTTTTGTAATAAATACTCAGAAAATCTCGTAAAACGTATTTCATACATGCAAAAAAAAACATAGGCATATGTTGTAAAAAGTTACAATATCTTTGCTGTAGGGTTACAGATTTAAATTATCTACACAGCTGGCACGATCCGCAAGAAACCCCGTGCTGTAAATCCCCGTACATTGGTCCTAATGTTTGACAGGGTCTCCTGCAGCCACAAGTAGCAGCTGTAGAACGAGCTGGACCAGGCGACAAGGCTCAGGCTGAAGAAACATCTCTGGAACACCTGCCCTGCACGATCACTTCGCGGCTTACCTACTGCTTGAGTCTGTGTGTGTGAATGTGTGGGAGAGTGGTATAAACATCATGTTGGCAACTACTGGCTCTTAACCTTTAACTACATTTCAGCAGGTGTGTATGCCAATTTCGAGTTGAACACAAATTAGTTTTCTGTTTATCTTTTATCTTTGTATATTTAGTTTACACTCAAGTTTGTTTTATATCAAGTATTTTTTTTGCATTTATTACTTTATTTTTATATGCAATGTTAAAGTATATAAATGTAAATATTTAATGTGGTTAAGTGTAAGACAAGGCGTATTGTCTTAACTTCGCCACAAATAAAGTCGAATCATAAATAAACAAATAAAAGATTTCATGGCAAATGGTTTCCAAAGAATTCTTTTGTAAAAGTACAGAAAAAAAATTTCCTGTACAGAGCTCCCCCGGTAACCTCATCAACTCCCGTCGCCTCTATTGACTGCGATGCTAATGAGATGTTAACCCTCGCCATACCTGACTCGGAGAATGCCGCAGAAGGAACGAGGTCGGTAAATAAGTGCATGCACAAAAGAAGAGAGAGAGAAAAAATATAACGGAAACAAAACAAACAAACGACGCGATGAGGACATGAACTGATCTTATCTTTGAAACGCACACCGCCATCTTTGTTTCAACGATTGTTAGGCCATGACAAATTTGTATAGTTTGATTTTCAAAATTTCTAACAATAGTGTGTAACTTGAAGGTATAGCTGAAGTTAATATGTAGTGAATGACTGCTAAGAAAGGTTCGGTTAGTCATTGATTTTTGGATTTTTATTTACTTCTGGCAATGATTGTTTCTGTAACAATACTGTTAATAGGCACTAAGATTTGTATTGGCAAATCTCTTAATGTGTGATATATGTATACCTTAACGAAAGAAAATTGTTCTATATTAAACAATAAAAACAAGTATTGGCATAGTAATGGTTGAAACCAACATGGCTTCTTTATGTTTATCCCTCTCGTGGTTACTTTTAGCATTGACAGTTAAGAATGAACAACGCGGAAGGTATACTCAGGGTTATTGGCGATGTAACAGTAAAGTATTGCTTCTGAAGGCTCTTGGAGAATAACACAACCGTTACACACATAGTTAGCAGGGGGAATCCAGGCAGGGCAATTACCCACAACCCCACTCCGGTGCTTTTCATTTTTTTTTACTCGTTTTTCTATTTTTCTGTTAAAAATTACGACATTAATGGCAAGAGCAATATTAAAATTTTAAAATTAATGTTAATACCAATTTCAATTTGATTTAATATTAGAAAAACTTTCAAATATTTTATTGCATGTAGATAAAATTACACAATTCCGTCGGAATTTGATCGCAAGCATTTATAAAACTGACTCGAGGACAATTTATCAACACATAATGTTAAAATTTCTTAAGATGAATTAGCAAAACCATCATCGAAACTTAAGTTCCAAGTTGTCTTAAAATTTTGTTTGAAAGACTTGATTTTTAAAATTCTCCAGAGGAGAGCCTTATTAAAATAAATAGTCTAGGGACCCGTGAAGTCTAGAACTGCCACTGATAGAACAATAAAACATGGCACAAATCAACTGCCAGTACTAAAACAAAAATCCTTTAACATAACGGAGAATGCTGTCTTGTGCGAGTGGCTTCCTTAAGCTATTTTTTATAACTTCCTGGTCAAATGCTTAGTAAATTCTTTGCATATTTTCTGAGAAATTTAGTTTCGTTTACTAGCTTACTGTTTGCCTCTCTCACTTACCTCCTTGACCTGCTTGCTTCCTCTCTTTCTGGCGCTAAGGACCTCACTTACGTGACGCTATTTAGCGGTCTTTAATCGTGGTAGTGTGCTAAGAATAAGGGCGATAACGTGCTTGAGCACACATTGTCTCGTCGCCTCTACGAGCAAGGCACTAAACTGGCAAGTAGGGCTTTAGTACGCCTTCTCGCTCCAGTGGAAATAGCCATGTCATTTTACGGTATCTTGAAAACGATGAACGCGCGCTGCAATGAATTTTCCGTCCAAGGAAGTTTTAAACGTACCTGAAAATGACCATCGAAAACTCCCACATTATAAAAAAAAAATTAAAAGTAGTTCAAGAACAAGAAAAGTCTCTTTAATTATTCGAAATTATCGACGGATCACATATGTTAAGCAGGTTTATATATATATATATATATATATATTTGGACGTATGTGTGCATATATTTCACTCTCCAGACTAATCGCAGACGAATGGTGTTTGAGTGCGGTAGTAGCCCCAAGTCCCCCATTGTGCACTATGGTGGTTGCGCGTCGATAGCTGTAAGGGTGTGGAAGATATGGGACGCACATGCTTCAGCTGATTTTTCATAAGAAAAAGTGTACGAATAAAATCTATTTGTGTATGCACCAGACAACAAAATATCTAATGTAGTGTATAACAATGTATTTTAATAAAATTATTTAGTACAAGTACGATATTTGTGTATGCTTACTATGTAAGATATTTATGTACAAAATCGAAAAATAAGCCAATAAAAAAGAAAAGTCTTTCGACACATGTATTTTATACAAAAAACTGTATTAGATAAAAATAATTCAGTTTATGGTCAAAAAAACAGTAAAGCGATTACTTGCAGCCTGTATAATAAATTACATACACACATACATACATAGGTACAGACATACATTTACATAACTTTTTTTTGGACACGATAACTGCCGTAATTTTACATGCACAAATCAATTCCAAAATAATACAAATAATTCAGTAATGGTATATCTCACCAAAGAAATAGAAATAGAAAAGGTTTTTTTTTTTAATTTAATAAAGAAAAATCTTTATAAATTCATTAATATGACAAATATTGCTTCCTTTTGAAGTTATATCTTGTGTTAGTAATACCAAAAATAGTTGTCAGAATATATTGTTACGATTTAATGTGGGGGAAACTAGGTTCGAAAGGGATAGCCAATTAAATTTATTTACAGTTTTATTAATTACTATTTATATTACCAATAAATAATATTGTACTTTAAAATCTTCGATCACCAATCACTGGCATTAAAAATGTTTATTCGAATGTCATTCAATGTCTAAAGTTCCACAGTCCGCACTCCTCACTGGAGCCAGGCTCAACAGTGGTTCGCCCCTTACCTCACGCCTGTCCACACACACAGTCTCGCGCCACTCAGTCGCACACTCGATCCCGTAGCTCCACATAGCGCCACTCTCGAGGGAGTCTCTCACCCTCTTCGCCGACATCGCACTTCCCTTCACTCGCGGAACTCTCCGAACTCGCTCGCAACTCCCGCGAAGGCCGGCGTCACCCTTTTATACTAGTGGGTTGTCTTTCCAGAACCGACGAGAGCAGCTGTGACGAGTTGCGTCATCCGGGACCGACCCGATGCCCGAACAGTCTATAAGGGTGACGTCCATTGACGCCACTCCGCGTGGCGGACCGCGGAATTCCCAAGGCCACTCAGCGATAGGTAACAGCCCAGAGGAAAGACGGTGCGCAGGATGGGGGGAGGCACGCCTGGCATGCCTACATCATTTGTCGGCACGTGACGCGGCGCGTGACGCCAGTTGCCTGGCAGAGCCGCCAGCCAGCTCCGAACCTGGGGCGTGTCGTGGACCTCTCTGCGTTCGTAACAATATTTTCGATACGACCAACCTTAACTGCAAGGGTGTGAAAAATAAGGGTTGGAGGACAAAAAAATTCATAACTACCTTAGAATGCAATGAAATTATATTTATGTTATTCAATGCTGAATACATTGGATTAAAAACATTCGAAACATTTTCGCTGAATGGAACACGAGAAATTTTTAATCTATAATTTTGGAATGCTGGAGAACATATAGGACGTTATGAACAATAAGTTATCAAAATGTTCCATAAGTTTCCAGAACGTTCCAGAGGATATAGGTATCTACTTCGAAATGTACCTGTCGGTTGGCTGTACGAGAGGGATATTTTATAACACAACATTCCGTTCTGTTTTTAAAATCTGTGGTGTTTTGTGGCCTAGGTAGGCGCACTCGGGTAGTTATGTTTATCTGGAACGTTCAGTTTTATAAACCATTAAAGACGGTGAATTTTCTGCAGTAGTGTAAAAATTTTTTTTTATCAGAAGTTTATCGGCCCGATTTGACTACCCAGCTATCATGGGTGTGATTGTGACTGGGGTAGACTGCGGCGAGATTTTACAACAGTGGCTCACCGCTGCCTTCTGCAGCATGGCGACGAAGAAAACATAACAAGGAACCCCTGAACTACCAGCCAGGAGCTTTACAGGTAAGCTAAAGCCCGGTTTATAAACTACGCTAGACGCTAGAGGTGCCAGAACGCGTGGAACGCAAGACGCAAATTCTTACATGGCTTCAACATTCAACTTCTTGCTTTTCGGTTCGCATTTCCGCCTTCTACATCTATTTGAAGTGAATTGTTCCAAGGGAGTCCCGCGGGGATTTATGTAAGGGGGGGGGGGGGGTAGCCCGAGAGTTTCACACGTGGGGTCCTACCCAATCTCTGTACACTGTGCTTGTGTATGTTGTATACTGGCAAGCCTATATGCATGCAATAAGCAGAACACTTTAAAATATACTGAAAGTTTTCCATAAGACATAGTTTTAATATTAAACCCATTTGACTGTCACGCTTTTGCAAGTGCAAGCAGACCTTCCTGTGAGGGCTCCTTAATTCCTGGGGGGGGCTTGGGCCTACTAACCCCCCTCCCAACGGGGGGATCTACACCCAAGGTCCCAATAGCCAAAAAATTAAAATCACACCCACCACTTTTTTAAATTTTTTGTGAAAGCAAAGGCGTTTTTAAAAATCAAATTACGTGTGAAAAACATAATGTCCGGAAAGAAACTCGATGAAGGAAATTTGTTCTTCAGTTTTACAGTTTCAATTTGTAGGGTTGGTGATTTTTTTTTTCCACTTGCGTGTTTTACTTTCTTTGTTGCGTGTCTTCTGCGTCCTTTTCGCTTTCACGTCGTCTCCTGCGCATGTTTGTGAAGACAGCTTCACCACTGGGACACGCGATGATGTGAATGTGCGCACGTTTCAAATTGGGGCCCTTTCCAATTAGGCGCGCGCCGCCGGAGTGAGACGGGCGCTGCTTCTCGCCGGGGGGGGGGGGGGGGGGGGGCGAACCTGTTGCCTCGCGAATAATTCACCGGCGGACGGTAAACGACCTTGTTAGCGAGGTATAACCTGCGAAAACCCCTGGCTTGCTTGTGCGGGGCTTGCCGGATGAGGTGGGAGGGGGGAGAAGGGCAGCAAAGTGAAGCAGAGCCTAGCACAAGCGCGGTTTTCCTTCAGCCGCGACGCGCACGCGGAGGATTACGAGAATTACGTCACGGCGAACAGCCGGTTGGAACATTATGCTCGGAGATCCGCGAGTCAACGATCGCAGCCCAGGAAAGATACACGTATCATTCCTCCAAACGTTGCAACAGCGTTTTTAGTCGACCAGAAAATTTAATATGATAAAAAGATAATGTTTTGGTAATAAACTTTCAATAACTATTAAAATATGCAATTACTACATTATTTAATTACTACTCAAACTTTCCTAATTTCACTAATTATTTGTTTAAAAAAAATTAGATTTCTAGAAAATCTTTACTACAGTAGAAGTTATGATTATTTTTAAAGGTGTATTGAAATAATAAAGTTTGTGTATAAAGTTTTCTATATTTCAACAAACGTGAATCTGGAAAAATACCGTGATGTTTTTTTTTTTTTTAATTCTTAATTAGCAAAGAAAGTCACGAGAACGCATAGCAGCTCAGAGAAAAATTTCTCACCGTCTTTATTTTGCTTCTTACAAAATTTGCTAATTAGGCATAAAGAAACCATGACATAATAGTTTTTAAAAGATAAATAACTTTTTTTAAGCATGTTCTACCATTACTTTAGAAACAAATAATACGTATGTCTTAAAATCTTTGTGGGAGCTGTACCGTAGCTACACGATATTCGCCAACTTGAAACGAAAAGATTTTTTTTTTTTCAATCTGCAGGAGCTGGAAAGCAAAGCCAGCATTTTTATACTTATGTTACATAATATATGATCTGAAAACTTTGTAAATCATCCTGAAATATTACGTTTGATTGCAAAAATAACCTGCGTAAAGTTCGTACGAATTCTGGGCGAGTCTGCTCGCGCTGTCGACCCGAGATCATCGCTCCCGCTGATCTTCGGCGCTCGAAATACGATCGTGCAACAGAACATGCGGTTGAACTATGATCCAAACCTGTTCACGGAACGAGATCACGCAAAAACTCTAACGATACAACTGCACTGTATTTTTTTTGTAAATGGAACATAAATATTCATGTAAATTTACAGAGATTTGTACAGTTGTACATTTACATGAAAACGATGGTATCACTTCGAAATAGTGCTCGCAGTAATAATGCGTTAGGATTCTTACCCGGGCATTTATTCTTTGAGTTGTCCCAATAGCTTCAATAGTTAAATTTTTGTGTAAACTGTTCCCTGAATATCTTTCCAGTATTAACTGTGCACTTAATAAGCATGATACAACAAAATAAAGTCAAATTGTTGAATATACGAGTTTGTTTTTCATGATTTAAAAAAGATTACGTTTGAAGTTTGAATGAAACATCAATTTAAATATAAGTTTATGCGCCAATTTCATACGAAAAAATACTTAGTATTATCTTCAAAAGCGTACTTAATGTAATTATGTAAAAATAAACGTAAGCATGTTTCGTACAGAGTTACAATATTTTTCTTGTAGTATTAGACACTATTTATTGGTAACTGGTTCCCAAAACAATATTTCGTAAAAGTACAGAATTTTTTTTCTGCGTGGTCAGTAAGTTCTTTCCAAATGATCGGAACGTTTTAGATATTTTATTTCAGTAATTTAACGTTAAAACATAACAAAACACGTGCCAATAATTATGATTTTTTTAATGAGTAAATGTTATTTGTGCTTCGAGTCGTCGAAAATGACGTCATTGGAGAACGGGAACATAGAAGTAAAGAAGAATCGACTATGTAGCCTATTACAAAGTTTTTATTTTTTATTTTTTTATTTTTACGAAAGATTCCTTTGGAAACCAGTTGCCAAGAAATAGTTTGTAATGCTATAAGAATACGAAAAATCTTGTAAACTTGTAACTCATTGCTATTGTTATTTTTTTCATACATTAAATACGTTTGTGTAAACAGTACTGAATAGTTCTTGATGTGCTTACACAAATTAAACGCGTAATTATAATTTTTATTAATGGTTTGTACAAGCTATATTTTTTTAACCATGGAAAAATAATCGAATATTCAACAATTTTTTTTTTTTTTAAGTTTTAATATGCCTATTAATGTGCGCAGTTAATACTGAAAAGCTATTCAGGTAACAGTTTACAAATAACTTTAACTATTGTAGGTACTGGTACAACACACATAATAAATATCAGGGAAATAATCCGAAGTCAGTATTTGTAGCGATACAGTTGCTTTCATGTAAATACGTGGAATTTGACACGAGTATTTCAGTTACATTTTTAAAAAAACTTTTACAGTGTAGCTAAGGAACCATTCCAGTATTGGCTGGATTGTTCTCGGAGAAATGGTCATATAAGGATTCGAACACGGGTACTCGCGACTGTGAGACATTTTTTTTTAATTTTTTTTTATTTGAACCGACTCGCGGTTCAATCGTAGAAACTGAGAGCAAGTGTAACGTATATGACGCAGAGATTATTTACCAGAAGCTGGTTGGAAGTGCGCTGACTAGCTGCAATGCACCATAGCTCCGTAGTTGTGGTCCCGAGTGACCTCGTTCGGAAGAGGATGACTACAAGGGCGACCTCTAAACTTCAACTAAGGGCGGTATTCCAAGACTTTCGGGTAAGGTAGCGATAAGCACTGCCTTGTTGGGACACAACCGTAACACTAACTCACGGACCGTATTCCAGAACGTGTCCAAAACCGTATCCCATTAAGGAATCAGATCGGCAACAGTTTTAAATAAATGGTACCCTGCGCGAGGCTAGAAACTGGTTCCAACGCATTCTAGCGGAAGTTTGGTAACCATCGATACAATTGTTACGGCAACAATCCAAGAGATCGCAGCACCGTCGCAGGAATTAATAATTATTTTAATTTTTAATTTAATTATTTTTTGTTATGGCCATTAAAATATTAAAAAAAATGTATTCAAAGATAGTTTCGCTATAAAGTTTCATTTGGTTAACCAATATGTTTGGTACGTCCTTGGCCATTAAAATGTAAAAAAAAAATGTATTCCAAGATAGTTTCGCTACCATGAAGTTTCATTTGGCACACCAATATGTTTGGTACGTCCCCCGGTATTCGCGAAATTGCATGTATACGAGTTAATAGCGTCGGACGTGGGTCCGCCATCTGAACGAAATCAACGAAAAAGTGAGCTCTGCTTATGCGCGGGATTCGGGAAACAGATGGTCATGGATAGGACACTGAAATTCGTTCCTTAAAAAGAAGGGATTGGCGTTGCCCTATCGTCACTAAGAATACGGTTAAGGACCATGTGTAGCATACTCTACACCAGTGGTTCCCAAACTTTTTCAGCTGGCGACCCACCTTTCCTCATAGGAATACCTCCACGGTCTATCGGTCCATGGTGGAGTAAAAACCCTTATTTGTATCGTATCTCTTCCTTATGTATATATAATTTACCATAAAATATTGCATAGATATATGTTTTTTAAAGATACTTATTGATTATTGATAAACAATTTGTGTTCTTATTTTGAAAATGGTTGACAAAATATAAGTAATTTGTAGCAAAACAGTTATTTTTTTAAAAAAAAAATAGATATATGTGTTTGCACACAATTCGATTTGTTTCGATTTTTCTTATCTTTTCTGATGGTTTATTCGATAGTCTCTGATAGTTTTAGGATCGAGTCGCGACCCACCTGTAACCCTTCCGCGACCCACCAGTGGGTCGGGACCCACCGTTTGGGAACCGCTGCTCTACACCCAGGCCCTTATTCTTATGTCTTGGATACTGCGCTTAAGTTAGCTCTATCAGCGGGCTGTATTCGGCCGGCCGGGTGTCTCATCGCGCGGCGCGCTTGGGATAGCAACGGCCTAAGTAATTACACGCAATTAAGGCAAAGCGTAAGAATACCGGCCTAACTTATCTTCTGCACTATGACTGTAGAGTCGTCAGCGATCCTGCGCTTGCCCCTGTCGGCACAACGTCTCTGCACGTGCACTCTGCATTTGGAACAGCGACAGTCGCTCAAGATCAGACAAAAATGACTGAAAATATGTCGAAACTTCAAGATTGAAATCGGTGAAATTCTACTGATCACTCCAGTAATACAAGCACTTTGATTTATCATTAACTCAAACTTATTTTTAAAGTGAATTAAATTTTTTTTGTTTTTATTTATATTTATTTTATTTATTGGAAATTTTTTTAGCGCAGTTAAGGTGTGTACCTACGTCTCTCTTACACTGAACCATGAGACATAAACAATGTATAATAAGTTATATCTAAGAATACTAATAAATTACAATTGACAGCAATTACTGATTAATCATCTACCAAATAAACATCCAAGTTTAGTACTAACATAACCCATATAAAATATTGTATTAAATATAAAAACTATTAATATATAATTAAGACTCGCTTAAAACATTGCTTTTTAATTACAAAAATATTAAAATATAATTAAATACTACCCTAAAACAGATTAAATAGTGTTTTAAATAGAACATATATTAAAATATAACTGAAAAATTACTTACTCCCAGCGGAGTCTAATTATTTTTCAGTGTACCGTACTCATCATCACCAATATGGCATTCCACATGACAGGGATCCTGTGTCTCTCATTGTACAGAAGCATTTCCGAACTCATGTTTCTGCCTCCTCTATATGTCCTGCTTGTATAGTATTATTCTGCTATTGTTGTTCTGTTAACAGTGTTTGTACACATTTTCATGTCTCTGTCAGAGTTCATTAAAAAATATCACGTAATGCTTAGCAAGTAACAGTTGGTAAATTATGTAACAGCCCAGCCTACTGCCCTCTCCACTTTCTAAATAAGGTTATTAATGGTTTATTACGTTTATATAATCACTAGCTGCCCGACACGACTTCGCACGGCTATACTAATGGAAAAAAATTAAGCCACATCTCCCATTTACAGTAATAGTAAATAAAAAAAATTCAGTGAAAATTTATTATAATCCTGTATAATGTACCGGAGAGAAAATGAATAGCACCGATGGTTTCCCGACTCGTGCACGCAACGTACAACTGATGTACCCGTACTTCGCTACGGCAGTCTACAGGCAGATCACTCTTGCGCCGCTCATTATACATGCCCCTCCTTGTGGGTACGCTACTGCCGCGCGATGCCCGTTGCCATGGAGACGCAGAAGGCATGAACAATGCAAAATCCTGTTCTCATGCAGACAAAGTACCCACTGTTGTCTGGTTTTAACCATACATGGGATCTAATTTTCGGAAAATGTCATCCTGCGTAACATAAGGAACATTACTGTAAAGTTTCAAGTCTGTAAAATATATATATATACTTGAAAAAAAGAGCAATTTTTGATATTTAAAGTACCCGCAAAATTTCAACGGTGATGATGACTGCACTAACAATGAAATAGTCGTTGTCATAGAGACGAATGAAGCATCAACAAAACAACAGCCGTTGCCATGATGATTTCCTACCAAAAACTGGAAATTTTGATATATTACGCCCCCGAAACTCCCCTTGGGATCGGATTTCCGCAGAATCCGTTCTTAGTGAGCGTCTACATCACAAAATGAGTAACTATGCTAAATTTCAAGTCAATCGGGTGTATAGTTTTAGAGATCTCGTGATGAGTGAGTCAGTGAGTGGTATTTCGCTTAATAAACTTCTAGCGCCTGCGTCATTGTCAACACACACTTCGTACGTGTACTGCATGTTGTATCTAACCCCCTCCAACGCATTTGATCTAAATTTGACTTTTAGTAAGGATCCCTAATGGTATTGATAATATAATATAGCCTATAGCCTTCCTCGATAAATGTACTATCCAACACTGAAAGAATTTTTCAAATCGGACCAGTGGTTCCTGAGATTAGCGCGTTCAAACAAACAAACAAACAAACAAACTCTTCAGCTTTATAATATTAGTATAAATAAGCTATGATTAGTTTTTCTGGTATAATGTAAATTTAAGTTGTTGACAATTACTAAGTGTAAAGAATAGTTGTAAGAAGTCGTGTGAGTGTTACAGCTCGCAGGTTACCTCGGCACAAACATGGCGTGCAGAGCTTCAGGAAGAAACATGCGATTTAAAACTGCTCAAGATATCAGAGTGGTGTCCGAGGGTGGATGAGCAGTTCTCTTTTCGTATTTCGTATTTTAACTGTATTTTTTTAGAAGAGTGAAAATGGCTAAAAACGCTTGTTTTCAGAATTTTATTTATCTTTATTTCTCCGCTGTATAATGTTATGGTCGCCGCTCAAAACTCATAGACGGGAAGTCTGCGCGCCAGCTCAGAGGCGATACCACGCTGGAAGCACCAGCGAGAGTCGCACTTATCATTAGGGACGTAACCCGGGGAAAAAACTCATACTGACCTCCCCCCCTCAACTATTTTTTTTTTCAAACCAACCAAACCAAAACTTCCCCGACAGCACCTCATATCGCCACCACGTATTAATTTCACTATTAAAAATATTTTTAACTCAACATAGATGGTAAATAAATAGATTTATTTGCATTCATTTCGTTTGTAATTACCATCGCAATTTAAATAGCTTGAGAAAAATTACATCTTTTAAATGTTTGACGATGTATACGTATGTGCCTATCTTTCAATGCAATTAATTCAGTTCACCTGTCCAACAAGGTTGTGTTTTCTAACACTCCGATTATGATTGAAGTAGATATCTAGCGCCCCCCTCCCTCTGGTTACGTCCCTGCTCATCGTCCCGCCTCACTAACGCAGAGGCAACTGCGCGCATGCGCGTGGGGAGTCCGAGTTGCTCTGGAGAGCGAGCGTGTTCGCGCGGCGGGGCGATGACCCCGTCCCACTTGGTTAGCACGGCGAGAGGGGGGAGAGGGAGGGGAACCGCCACTCCGCGTCGCGGCGCTCCATTATTTTTATCTCCGTCCAGGCGGCGCAGATTCCGTCCCTTCCCCCACAGGCCCGTTTCCGCTCCGCCGGGCCCAGACGGGCGGGCGCCGCGCCTGGCGGGGGACGAGACCCGCTGCGCTAGTACTGTGTAATAGCGCCCACTGGCCAGCATATTCCGAGAGTAACGCTCTTGAAATTTTATAAGCGTCACTCTGGCCAACGGTACACCGACCTAGGTGGTAACGTAATTGCTTACTGACTCTCGCTGACGGTAACTTATTTTAATAATTTTTTTTTTAATTAATCTACACTCTAAAAATATAATTGATTTAAATATAAACAACTTTATTGTATTTATTAAAAAAATATTTATTAGATATTATTTAAATGACTAGCACGGAACTAACCTTAACATGTTTGATCTTTCCTCAAGGTGTAACAAACTTCCAGCCGGCAAAGTGCCGATGATTAAATTCTGCATAAACATTTGATGCTTGTGTTTTGGCATGATTAAAAAATTGTTTTTGACACTTGTGTCACATATCTTTTTTTATCCTAGATATTTATACTGAAGGGCTGCAGGTGTTGGCAATTATTTGGAGATTTGATTATTATTCAGCGCTAAGTCATCAATGCGTGCCATTTTAGTTCGGTTGCTGAAAACTTTTTTTTTTGTAATTTTTCTGCAGCAGAAAACGATGGCTGTTCCTTTTATATAACGTAATGTATGTTTGTTGGAGTTAATAAATATATACGTGTTTCAGAATTTGTACCACCTCCGATAAAGCCGTGTATTTATATTTATTTTGTTATTTGTGTGCTTATTCAATATTATTTTGTGCGTAACTTATTTGTTTTAACATTTTCGATATTTTTCTAGGATTTTGGGAGAAATTCTGTTATGAAAAGAATTTCCGCCCGTCTACTAGAGTTGATGCGTTTACTTTTACAGCCTTTGAATATAGTTTGCATTTGGTGGACAATTTGGCCCTTTTAGTTTGTAGTAGTTCTAATTTTAAAACCCTAGGAGCGACACTCGATAAAACAAAACTAAGTTTATCTTCAGCAGTTGCATACCAGTTGTCTGCGGGAAACAAATTTGTCCGGCGTATTCTTCGGATGCCAAGAGGCTATTCCTGGCACCAACACCTAATTCAATAGGGACCTGACTCTAAAGAATTTCAGATTCAACACGGCTATTTATTTGTTATTTGTTTGTAGTTTTATTTGGCGGCGTTGATAGTTTGTTATTCTGGCTTTGATATACGGGAATCCGACGCAACGCAGACCTATTCGAATCTTCCCTGAAAATTCTGTACCTGACCTTAAAGAGCGATCTACAGATGTATGAATGCATTGATATTATTACGAGTGGCCAAAACAGATTCGGAAATAAGAGCCTAATTAGTTAATTGCGATTTTTATTAGCTTATTTTTAAACCAATTATATAGAATACAAAACTATTTAAATGTCTGTCCAAAAATTAATCACACTTTCATAAGTCCTCTATTCACCCTCCTCATTGGAGCTCGGCTTGTCAGTGGCTCTATCTACTGTTCGTCTCTCACCACTCACCTCGATCCCAGCACTCTGCTTCGTACTGTTCGCTCGTCCGCGCCGTGACACTGCCCCCCGATGCTCCGATCTTTGCACACGAAGCACACTCGTCGCCCACTATCGCTCGCCAAGGGTCACCCACACTCTTCACTTCGCTGCACGAGGAATCGCCGATATCGCCACCAGCTTCGCTCTCTCTCTCTCTCTCTCTCTCTCTCTCTCTCTCTCTCTCTCACTCTCACACACACACATACACACACACTGCCGCGAGTCGGCGTCCGTCTTTTATATCCCTGCCAAGTACCGTCCTGGAAACCTCTTACCCTTTGAAGTGTTACGTCATCATAGATGACTTAACGCTCGAAGCTGAGATGACAACAGCATTCTAATTACCCCACTTCACGTGGCGAGTCTCTAAAAGCCTGCCGAATCCGAGTGAGAGAGAATGGGGTGGTGGAGACTATGTGGAAAGGCCGCTAATCAGATTTTTCTTGTAGCGGTAGTATCGCAACCCTCATAAAGACTGAACTGCCAGACTCGTCGCTAGCAGCCTCGTAACAATATGAAATAATATTCGTGCCTCATACACAGCGGACCTACTTATGAAATGAAATAGATTTCCCAAACAGCAATGACTGGATCAGGGTTCATCTTGTCGATGTAGAAGTTATTATTGTCGACGAGGGTCGGCAGGATGAGGATGGAGAATTTATGGAATGAATGTGTGCAAGGGGGAAAACGGAAGTACCCTGAGAAAACACACTGGCTCACTGTTTCGTCAGCAATGCTGCCCCTCCCCCTATTTTTCCCAACTCGCGAAGATGCCAAGTTCAGACTTCGGTCGGGACTCGAACCCGAATGGTCTTGGTAGGAGACGAGTGATCTGACAGATCGACCTCCATTTCAAAGCTATAGCTGTATCATATTAATCAGAAGCGTATCCAGAAAGGGTAAAAAGGAGGGGGTTCACACCCCCCCTCCACCCCTCAGAAAAAGAAAAATATGCAATAGATAAAAAGAAAAATGAAGTAAAATTCAGGCTAGTTTAGTGTTAAATACTTATCAAAGACTTGTCTGAATCTAATATCTAGACTCAGTTATTATGTAGTATCTAGATGTTAAGTCTCGTTCCCCCGATTTCCGATTTTATTGGGGAGCGGGTATTCAGACTTCCGGTGCCCCTCCCAGAAGTGAAACCTGTACCCGCCCTTGGTAATAATGCTTGCATTTTCCCCGAGTAAGAAAGACTCCTTAGGAAAAGTTGATTTATGTTAAAGCCTTTTAGGGAGATTTCGAAGAAAGACTACGTATCTATTGTAGCCGTTACCATTGTGCAACTTCCGGAAATTTTTAAATAGTTTTTTGTTTGATGGTCCGTAGACCCCAAAACCATTGTCAACTATAAAGTTTATTTATATATCACATTTTTATGGACACGATATTTGCCGTAATTTTGAATTTTGCCCAAATCACTTCCAAACTGATACATATCATATAGTAATGGAAAATATAGGTCGAGTTCGTTAATGAGTAAAATCCGACCAAGGGGCAGAAATTAGATATGGTAATGGTTTTTTAAAAACACAAAAATCGCTTTAACTCCCCTGATATGTCGAATATCCCATCCGTTTGAAAGTATTATGACTCATAGGAGTAATACCAAAAACTTGTTTCTAAATATATTTTTTATACGGCCACACGTAACTGCAAGAGATGGAAAAAACAAAGGTTGGAGAACAAAAAAATTAAAATTCCCTTCTATTCGAATTGTTTGTAAATATTATAATTTTATCCAAAACTTGTGTTTGGAAAATTTTTTGATAAGACAAGCAGTTGCTGCAAGGGGTTGTAAAAAAAAAGCAGTAATATTTCCAAAAAAAATAATAACTTCCGTACTATGAAACTATTAAAGCCGTACTTATTTATTGTAAGACCTTAGAATATTATCGACAACTTTCGTGTTAAATAATTTTTTATACAACCAACCATTACTGCAAGGGGTGGAAAAAACAAGGGATGGAGGACAAAAAAAAATTCGCATCTCCTTTAGTAGACAGACTTTGGAATTCGTTAAAATCTTATAATTTTTATCCAAAACATTTGTGGGGAACTATTTTTGACAAGATAAACCATTACTACAAGGGATTTATAAAAACAAGGGTAGAATATAAAAAATCATTATTCCGTACCTTTTGCACTATTAAATACGTTCTTATTTATTTTTAAACTTAAAAATATTATCTACACTTTTTGTGTGACATGATTTTTCATACAACCACCCATTACTACAAGCGGTGAAAAATAACAGGGGTTGAAAGACATAACAATTCCTAACTCCCTTAATATAGCCTACACACTTTTTAATCCGATCAAATTATTTGTAAGCTGTATAAATATCGTCAAAAATGTTTTGCTTGAAACAATTTTTAATACAACCAACCACTGCTGCTAAGGGTAAAAATCAAAATTCCTTTATTAGATAACCTGTCAAATCTATAATAATTAATTGTAAATCTCATAAAAAATTATATAAAACTTTGGTCTGAAACAATTTTTGTTAAGACGAACCATTACTATAAGGAGTTGAAAAAAACCATGGGTTGTAATAAAACAAACCAAAACTTCGAAACCATGACCCATTGTGGAATACGTTCCCAATGTGAAATACTGAGATTAAAAATGGAAGATGTGTGTACCATCTAGCGAGACTGCTGGAAACTAATGCCTCTTGAACTTACGAACCTGCCGCAAGAGCACCAGTCACTTACCGCCAACACAGAACGTCACGCCAGTGTAAGAGTGTTTCGTCCAAAGTTGAGATTTTTTCGAAGAAAAGTTTTTTGATTTCATACGAAAGAAGGGTAAATGAACTCTAGCAATGTATTACTGATTTGTTTAGGGCACTCTTACAGTCTTTCAATACTACATTAAAAAATGGCAAAACAAACTAAGAAGTATAGGCTATTACAGAGAGTAACAAAATGGCCACTGTTCCCCAATGTGGAATACAGCAAAGTGCCGAATCTGAAATATTCCCCATTGGGATACACCTTACTAAAATGTCTTTGAATCTATGTTATGATAGCAAATTTCGAGTTGTAAAGATGGAGTTAGCGCTCTGTAATTTTTTTCAGTAATTACGGGTGTCAAAAATACGATTAAAAATACTATTTCATTTTATATTTTATAAACCAACTCCATAACAAAATGTATGTTTCTAAGTTAAAAATCAACAAGAAAATTATATTACGTTGGGTAAACTATAACAAAAGCGCCATGCATATAATTTTCGTGTTTGCTGCAATATTAAAGGCCGCCTTCAAGGTTCATTGTTTACATTGGTAATATGTTAGCTTCAGGAAGCTTTACGCATATTTATTGAATAGGAAAACTATTCTGCTTATTCTTGGTTCTCCTTGTTCATGTAAATTTATCTGATTATTTGATGCTGCCATTAAAACGTCTAAATTTCAATTGCTTCATCTAGTAATTTTAATAAAGTTGATTTAGTAATTTTTAACATTTAAATACACTGGTTAAACAACTAAATATGAGCCCTATTGTGTAAAAATAAATTTGTTTGAACGCTGTATTGTGGCTATTTTATAAACCTATGGCGGAAGTTTACTGAACAGGTCCTTAATTTACAGATGGCAGGCAAAGGCCCAACAAACTGAAAGTGGGACAAAGAAAAAAATGGCCAATGCAATTCGTGCTGTCCAGGCAAAGGAAATGGGGTTTTTGAAGGCACAACAAACATGCAGTGTTCCCAGAGCTACACTGTTCCGGTTCGTCAGGAAGGCAAACAATAATCCTGATAAAGAAATCAACGAAATGCTGAACATTCCTCTCGGCAGAAGGCCAACATTTTCTATAGAGACAGAAAAACAACTTGTGCAGCATTGCTTAAGTATGGATGAAAGGTATTTTGGACTCACAATGAAAGACAATAGAAGACTGGCGTTTCAATTTGACATTGCAAATAACATCTCTCATCAATTCAATTTGGGGAAACAGTCGGCAGGACGAAAGTGGTTTCGCAAGTTCTTGAAAAGAAATCCGGAGCTTTCTCTGCGTATTACTGAGGACGATCCCTTAACGCTTATTTTATATGGACATTATTCGCATACACGCAATCTTGACCTAATTTTGGCTGCAAGAAACTGCAATATGACACTAGTGTGCCTTCCCCCACATAACTCCCACAAGCTACAACTACTGGACATTTCTTTCATGCACACACTCAAGACTTATTTTAATGATGAAATAAGGACATGGTTGGCCAACCAAATTAACCGTGTCTGTCCAATCACACACTACTTATCAGTTATCTGAAATCTTTGGGAAGACTTATGCTCGTGCACCCGCATTATAAACAGCAATGGACTGTTTTAGGAAAAGTGAAATATTTCCTCTGAACAAAAATGTCTTCCGTAATCATGACTTTATAGATAATTCACTGAAAAGTGGTTCATCAAACACTTATGTGCTTATGAAACGCGCATCACAGAATATCGACATGTTATCGTCAGAATGTAGCAGTGACACATCTGCTAGTAATCCCATATAAACTAGGCCTGCAAGATCATTTGAAGAAATTAGTCCCTTAATAACAGTGCATAGGGATTTTCCCAGCAGTCGTGGAAAGAAAAGATGTACAGCCAAGGTGCGCACTTGTACACCTAACAAAGATGAGTTAGAACAATCAAAGAAAAATCAAACATCATTTGCGTAACATTCAGTAAAAAGATCACTTGAGTGTAGTCAGCCCTTGAATCATGACAATAAGAGGATAAGGCGTAATAAAAGCACAAAGACAATGTCACCTGTTACCTCTAGCGATGACACAGATGACAATTCAACTTCTACGAGTGAATATGAAGATGAACGTGAAGTATTTGAAGATGATGCGGAATGTCTGAGGTGTGGCCAGCTCTGTTCGTTGAGCACAAATGAAATCGGAAAATGGGTTAAGTGTCTGAAATGTTGTAAGTGGGCCCAAGAAAAATGAGTACGATTTCATGGGTTAATTTTTATTTGTTTTAAATGCAAATATTTACAACAGAATTTGACAGGCATTTTCAGAGTTTTTTTTAGAAACATTTGTACAATTATTTGAAAATTTTTTTGGGAATTAAAATTTTCGCAACCTATAATATTATAGAAATGAATAACCAATATGTCATGGGTAATAACAGAAATTTCATTATGACAATTTTTCTGAAACTAAACCATAAAAACATATTTTTAAAGTATTCCATTTTAGGAACACCTAGTATTCCACTTTGTGGACACCTGGAGCCTAATGTGAAATACTTGCATATGTATATATAATATCATATTGAATTAGTTGGCATTATATTTGCATCTGTCCGAATTTTTCTTTAGGTTTGCGAAATATATAAGTTTGTCACTGCAAAGAATAAAATTTTTATTTTAATAAACAATGTGACTTTTCTGCCTTAGAGCAAAAAGTATTCCACAATGGGGCCCATTACCCTACTATCGAATAAGTTATTATTTATTTCAAATCTTTTAAATATTGTTTAAAAGTTTTTCTTAAAGTTAATTCTTATGCAACCAACCATCGACTGCAAGAGGTAAAAATAACAAGATTTAATAGCAAAAAAAAAAACTTGTTTAGTAGGTACCTATACTATTAAATCCGTTATAATTTATTGCAAAAATTCTTAACCATATCTAAAACCCTATGGTTGGAACACTATTTGATGAAACGAACTATTACCGTAAAAACAGGGGTAGAAATAAAAAAAAATTCAATACTTCGTTCTACCAAATTCGTTCGAAATTATTTCACTCATTTTAATATTATCTTAAACCATGTTCCAAAGTAAATTTTTACATGGATATTTGTTAGTGCAAAGAATGAAAAATAGCGTTTTAAGGTCAAAATGCATAACTACCTTAGTATACATAATAAAATTTGTTCTGAGCTTTTTAATGCTGGATACACTAAGTTAAATACATTTGAAATATTTTTGCTCCCTGTAATATAATAAAATGTTTTATAAATCATTTTGGAATATCAGACAAGATGCCTATAGGATGTCATTTACATTAAGTTCTTAAATTGCTTCAGAAGTTTAAAGAAATTTCCAGAACATTTCCAGAAGAAATAGGTACTTCAAAAACTACATACGCTTCGTTAGAACTTGTGTAAATCGCAGATACGGACGCCATCTGGGAAACAATATGCTTGCCGCGTGTATCTGAAATAACCTTATCAACAGAAGAGAAATTATACCTGCGCGGGTGTGCGAGGCAGCTCAGAAATTGTAGGGGGGAGGGGTGATCTCCCCCATTCATTGATTGACCTTAGCCTCGAGGAGGCTGAACAGAGAAGTTACCTCACAGCGAACTCGCTCTGAGGGAAGATCCTGGACACGTCAAACAGAACAAATTCCCAAAGTTTCCATCCGATGCTTGCTCGTACGATGACAGACCACAAATCACGCCTGCAGTGTGACTGTACTCACATGATAACCCTAAATTTGCAGCGATGGCAATTGGGAGTAAATATAGCCTGTCTCAAATCGCCTCAAATTTTACAATCCTTAAAAGTCGTTTACGCAATTCTCTGCCACTGTTGTTCCGTCAGCACTGTTTGTATACAACTTCATGTTGTTGGTGTCCATACAAAAATGCCGTGTGTTGCTCTGCAAGTGACATTTAGTGAATGGGTGGCACGGTTATTACTTTTTGAGATCTGTCAAATATTGAGACATTTCACAAGCCAGACTTTAAAAGGGGGGGGGGGGAAGGGAAAGGGGTAAAGCGAGTAAGTTACTTGTTAAGGGCCCCGCCTATCTGTGCACACATACGGTGTGCAGAGCTTCAGATAAAAAAACTTAAGATTTGGACATTTCAATAGATATATAAATGTTATTTGTTACGAAAAGCATTTAATATTTGGTTGAGTTTTGAATGGTAGTAATGTTTCCGTTTTCGTTTAAACACTTTTTTTTTTTAAGTAAAGTAACAGGCCTATAGCTAAAATGCGTAGTTTGATAATACTATTTAGGAATTAAACTGCCGGTAGAGATTCTTTATAGTAATTTAGGTTCGCGCATTAAACCTTTATATTCATTACGTCATATAATGTAATGGTCACCATTCTAATCTCATAGTTGCCCTATGCACGACGTAAAAACAGGCGATACCTCACTAGAAGAAACCGCGAGCTACGCACTTATAATTGTGCATTACTAACACAAACACACCTCTGACTAGGCGACCCCTTAATAGGAAATATAAAACTAAGCAGTAATAGAATGGAGAGAGGAAAGAGGGTAGGGAGGGTAAAATTCTGAGTGCATTATGACGGTGTTGTTATGCAACTGTCGGCGACCCAGTTTTCGCCCTCAGCGATAGCGCGTGTCGGCCAAAGAGCACACACGCAGTTGTTTACAACCTCCTTGGTGCAGGCCTAGGATCTCATGGTTGTTTACAACCTCCTTGGTGCCGACCAAGGAGCTCACACGCAGTTGTTTACAATCTCCTTGGTAAAGGCCTAAGAGCTCAAACATAAATTTTTACAACTTCCTTGATTCCGGCCAAGAAGTTCACACGCAGTTGTTTACAACCTCCTTGGTGCAGGCCTTGGAGCTCATGGTTGTTTACAACCTCCTTGGTGCCAAGCGTCACAGTTGCCGTGGGGAAAGAGCGAATGATGCCCACTCTGCTTCATTGACAGATTTCGCTGGAGAAATAATTCTGCGGTACGATTACGTATTTGAGTAAGTTAGTTTCCGGTTTTTCTTGTTTCCTACCAAACGAAACTCACGAAGTTATAATTTATCCAATGTTGGTTGCAACATTTTGTGACAAAAACTCAAAAGTGCTATTAACTTACTTTGAACATATCAATTAGCCTTGATGATCAAAATAAATTTTGTAATTTGTAGTGAACAGCGATACTCTTTAAGTACATACGTGATTTTTTATGAATATGTCTAGGAAAAAATTAAAGTGATTACAAAGCAACTCATAATGTTTAACTCAGAAAATCTTTCAATCCGCATAAAAAATATTGTTCATTAATAATTGCACCGTATAATGTCACGATTGAGAAGTGCATCCGAATAGTAAATGTTGATTATAAACCACGAAATAACGAACTGACCAATTCGAACACTAGTACACACACAATTCCATAAATAAAAAAGAACGCGTGGCCACTCAGATTCCAAAACGTTCTTCCATAACGGTCCGTTTGTAAAACGGTGGAAATAAGAGTAGACGAGGCAAGACTTTCCGTAGAAAGTAGTTTGAGGAGCAGGGGAAAGGACGTGTGTTTTGTGTATGTGGAGGAGGCGACCGTTATGCATGAGAGCCTCTCTCCTTCTCTCTCTGTCTGCAGGAGTGGGAGAGTCCCTTCCTTTTACTCTCTCTTTCCTGGCTCGTCTTTTCTCTTGCTCTCCCCTCCTTTTCTCCTCCGCACGGTCTCTGGCGTGTGTGGCGGGGAGGGGGGAAGAAGAGTGAGAGAGAGGAGAGACCATTACCTGGGCGGGAGAGAAGCCGGGCAAGTTCAACAACCCTTCCTCTCTCCTCCTGCTTCGCGCGACGAGTTTTAAAAAAGTCGGGAAACAAGAAATGGATTGCCTTTCGAACGTCGCGGAGGAGTGTGGTGGTGGGGTTCGTCGACCCGATGCCGAACGCACGCACGCACGAACACGCATGTACAACACGCACGGATCCACCGCCAATATGTTCCGTAATTTGTCGCCGTCGGCGCGGCGATCAGGCACGTCTCCCTTCACGCGACGGCAGCGCTCCGCGCGGGTATGCATCCAGTTACTAATATTAGGCACGCCTCGAAACATTCCGCCGTGACACGTTCAGTTGGAACACATTTATAACAACAAAATAAACATATACATATGGATTTAATGTTATTAACATTCGTAGCCAACCTCCGTAGCTCCTACTCCGTGCGATGGGTTCAAATCCAAGATAGGGATTTGTGAGAGCTTGACTTGATTAAGCCTACTGGTAAGAAACAGAGGTGTTAATACAACCGAAATGTATATTTATTTGTTTAGGTAGATTTCGAGGAAAGGCTACATTATGCATTCGATACTATCGCGTGAAGGTGACTTCCCGGGAAATGTTTACTTATATTTTCGTTTCATGGTCCCTGGACCTCAAAATCGTCAGCATTACAGTTTATTTATGGAAAAATATTTGCAATGATTTTTTTTTACAATGGAAAATCTCGGCCAAACCAAGGAGGGTAGAAATGGGTAAATGTTTTTGTTAGAAAACTTTAAAAAATAACCATAACTGCCTCAATAGTAATAATATTTCAACCATTTAAACGGTATGACCAATCATTTTCGTACGAAAGGTTTTATGATATACCAAAATGAGTTCAGAGGAAAAAAAAACTTTTTTGGCTTTGCCTACACTGGACGATATCAAAGTTTGTATTTATGTACATTGGAACAAAAAAGGACCAAATTTATTTTAACAGGTTATCATAAAAATAAATTTCAATGGACACTGTTCATGAAAAATGGTCAAGTAATTTCGTAAAAGAAAATATGTAAGAAATCTAAATAAATGTAACATTATAATTTAGTAAAAAATTTTTTAGCTGATTTGAAAGGTAAACCTTCCAAAAATATTGCTACACAAACAGTTTAAATAAATTTGTAAATATATTTAAACTGAAATAAATTGGTTGCAGAGAGCCGGTAGGTTGTCTCAGATTATTGCCTCTCATAGTTTTCAACGACACCAAGTCGAACTGTCGTAAAGCCATAATTCATTCATTCATTAAACCGTGGCATGCTCCCTTTTAGGCAACGTCAGACGAGATGACAGAAATATACTTCCAAAGGCCAAGTGAAACATAGTTTGTAGCAAATGCTTTATACTCTCTAGCAAGCTGCTGTTACGTATGATCCATCGTATAACTGTACTTTTATCACTTTATCAAAACATTTAGTTTAAAGGGGTTGTATAAAATTGTTTCGCTTCTGTAATTTTGTGTTGTTTTTATCATGACTTAAATTTAATACATAATTCAACTATGTCCGATGGTATGTAAACAGTTTTTATCAATGATTCAATTAGTGATTTTTAAAGGTTTTTTAAGAACCTTAAAAATCCATTTATATTTAAGTCCTAGCATGAATTGAGGTTCAATATAGTTTTGAATTACCCTTTTGTATGTCGCCTTTATAGTAAAACTCTTCCGTTTTAGGACATCAAATCAAGAATCTCTAAAAAACAAATTTGTTTTAATGGAATTCTGGAAACACGAATCTTTAAGAAATTTGGGTAAAACTTTTTTTTTTTTTTTTTTTTTTTTTTTTAGTATTATGGATGATATTCTAAAACAAAACAAAAATACAACCAAGGTTACATGAAAACTTTTAATTCAATATTGTGTACCAAACTAAAGCATGTTATGAATTCATGCTAGGTATGAAATATTAATTTACCTTTAAAGTTTTTATTCAACTGATAAAACAATTTTTAACCTGTTAATAATTCCTACATTAAATATTTAATGGAAGATATAACAAACAATTATAGAAACATCATAATGAAGGAAATAAGGAGCGTACGCAGAATTTGATTTAGTGTGTGTGTGTTTGCGGTAGAGGGGGGGGGGGGGAGAGTATAACCACTTACTCGCTGTTTGCTTTAAAATTCTTGCCATTTGTTGGAGAGAATGGTTCGTTTTTTTAGATTTGGGGGAGGGGTTAAACGTCCCTGAAGTAAACTACCCCATTCAAATAATTTCTGAGATAAATAATGATATATGGTTTACTAGCTGTCCTTTCGAAAATAAAGTATCCCATTTTTCGTTCATGATCACCACTTGCCTCTACTTCGCCTTCAGTAGAGTTTGGTGCGTTCCGCGAAATGGACTACGAGGAGTGTGGGGGAAAGTCCGGGCCATATCTGAACCGGGTTGCAAGCGAAACTGCCCGCGGTGAATTCGCGTTTCGTTCGCGACCAGGCACCGTTTTCTCACGGGACAAATGAGCTCGAGGTACAGTTAGGTAAGAGAGAGAGAGGGGAGGGACCCCCCTCCACCCCCCTTTCTCCTTTGAAGGCGGGCGAAAACAGACTCCGCTTCGACACACGGGCAGCGGCTCACCCAGCGCTCTGCTGCGGAGAGGCCTGGAACCATGGCTGGGGAATTTATAACGAGGTACCATATTTATGGTACTCGTACGATGTACCATTAAACTTTATGGTATACAAATATACAATTGTAAATGACAGAAATGTAAATCAAAAGAATTCCAGCTGTGTGTGTTTTATTCTTATGAAACAAATTTTAACAAATTAATTAATATAGTGAAAAGTTTAATATAAACGTTGTAGACATGATAATATTTTACTTTTATTTCATTTGACGAATATTTATGGATTAACATAAATTAAATAACACTGTACTTTGTCTGAAACGCACCGTTATTTCATAAAAGTGTACCATAATGTTGGACGTTCAATAGTACGATGAGGTTACAGCCCACCATTAAGCGGAAGATTGTCTCGTAACCCAACGGTGGAGGGGGTTACGTTTACCGGGTAACGGGGCTTCCCCCATCACTAACACCCATCCCCCCCCCCCCCCCCCCCCCCCCCCACAGTTCTTCGTCATCCGCGGGGCCTCATCCCGGACTTCGCACGCACCGTTATGCCAGCCTGCCGGAGAAAAATATCCCTTTCTCTTTATTAGGTAGCGAGTGGCTCGTCTGGCTGGTTCTAGCATCATTTTATTATTATTTTCCCCGCACGCATAGCAGAAACCGTTCGTTTGACGGCGGTTTTTCTGGGCCACGCCTTGAAGCCAGACGCGAAATACGCTTGGCGTAAGCGTAACCGTAACCATACGTGAAACTCGAGGCTGGCTCATGTGGTCGAATGCTGGTTTCTCGAATCGAAATTTCTTCCCTCGTTCGATTACAGGTATTCAAGCAGATCCTCACTCGAGACTTACAATAATTCAGCTACTACACACTGGGACTTCGCACTCAACCTTTGGCAGTGCTTAATTTGAGCTCATTTGTGCCGAAGACAATACAAATTTGTGATTCATTGAATAAAAAGTTGATGGCTAACTTGACGTCAAGTTGTCAACAACGAGGTCTTTCGAAAAAAAATTTTCTTCTAATATTTCGTGTTTTTGCACATTATTTAAAATAAATTTCTTTATCAAATTTCTATGTGTAACATTTGAGTTCTTGGTATATGGCATTTTGTAGGAGTAATTTCGTGAATGGAACGGAAGTTACGTGGAACGAAAATGTGTAACCACGGTGCTGCCATCTGTGGCGGATGGCACGAACCAATGTTCACAAATACAACGAGAAACTGTATAGTAATAAGTGTTTAATGACTTTTAACAAGATAGGCAGTATTTTAATATAATTCATTTTCGATAATCAGGTCCAAAGCCCAGGTTTAGTTTTTTCTAAGTATATTTCGCTTTTATCAGAGCCGTTTCAAGGGGCTGCGATTGCGCGTCCTCTTAGCCAATAGGGTTGCGCTTAATGCGCGCGCTATTCAAGCTTGGGTGCTGTTGTTCGCGTCTGTAACTTTGCAGAGTTGCGTTTCCAGAAATTTGTTGATCTTTGATGAAAATCGCTTGTTTTAGCATTCCTAGCCTCACATTAAATTTATGTCCAGTAAATTCCAAACATTTTTTTTTAGTTTTAACCAATCACGAAGTCTTGCGAACAAAAATTCTAGGTTGAGATAGGCTATTAATTAACGGTACTTTTTTTTCAAACGTTACGAGCGTGACATTGAAATTACCACCGGAATTGTTTTAATCTCTTTAGTCTCAAATCACGGACAGTTTGGTGTATCGGTAACACAACTGTGTCTGCATTATGTAAACTACGTTATGAGAATTTTATAAATTGCTATAAATTATTTATGAACTTTGTATCCTCGGATTGTAACTTCCTTTTTGAACGTACGTAAACGATGCTCAACATTGTTCGGTTTTTAAGCACCTCGTAGTAATATGTTTGTGTGGTTTAGCCAGTTGTCTATGGCGTTCTTTTTTAAATTTAGGATATTATTATAGATATTTTTTAAACATTGGAAAATGGTGGTTGGGGGAGGAATAATTTAGTTTGACGGGGATAGACACCTTTAGATAACACTACTATGTATTTTTCGAGTTTTCTTTCAGGTAGCAACTAACACTAAGTTACCTGCACAATCTTTAAAATACGTTCGCTTAAATTATTCTATAATAAGGTAAGTTAAAGTACACATCTCTCAAACATATATGTAAAAACTTTCTTTGAATTATTCTTTCAATGGGAAAAGATTGATTAAAAACTTTTTGGACATGCATCATTGCTGGTTTTTCACCATATGTCATAGAAAAACCACAAGAATGGAAAAGAGAGGTGAATATACAAACTCACAGAAAAATAAGCCAAAGTCAACCGATGTCAAATACAATACAGAGAATTACGTGGAAGGCATAAGTCGGGAAAAATATCACTGCACAGACGAACACCGTGGACTGACAACGACAAGACAGTTGCAACAAGAACAGTAAATACAGACAACCTCGAACAACACAGAGACAAACAGAATAACCCAATGATGATACAAACCGATAATCGGATACACATTGATGTCTATTTGTTTCTGATGACGGGAACAGATTGTTCCCTATTTTGTCTTAGGAAGCCTGCTGTCGTTATTTTGTCCAGAATATAAGTTTAGTTGCATTGCTAGGTTTGCCTGTAGTCACTGTTTTTTCAAAGTGACGATACAGGTAATTACGAGAACTTGCGTGCATTTTTACACCCATGATATTACAGTAAGTAAATATCGGATGAACATATTAGTGGCAGAACAAGAAATGCAAGGGAGGTATCGAATTTCAGAAAGAGATCTTAAACAAAATTAATGACGAAAAAAAAGTGAGTCTTTCAGTACTCGTCAGTGGTGTGTAAAATCTAACCTCGGTAACGAGAAAATTCATGTGTACACTTATAATATTGTTACGATTTTAATAATCGTTGAGTGGGAAGAACTGGGTTCGTATAGGGATAGTCAAATTATTATTTTTTATTGCACAGTTTTATTGACTGCTAATATTTACAACACTAAAAAATAATTTTACTTAACACGCCTACTAATCACTCAGTATCTCAAGTCCTTACACACCGCACACCTCACTGGGCCACACCTCTGGCGCAACTCTCGCCGCAGCACTCCTCGTGGACCTCCGTCGCAAACTCTCGTCGCACTCCGTCGCCGCCGCACTTCCCTTCCGCGCCACCTCCGTCGCCGCCGTCGCACTTCCCTTCACCCAGCCCAGCCCGCGGAGGCCGGCGTCCAGGCTTATATAGACCCTGGCGCCCTTCTAGAAGTGACGAGTGCGGCTGGGGCCAGTCGCGTCATCCTGTGCCGACCCGACGCCCGAAGCGTCGAGGAAATCGGCAGCTCGCACGAGGCAGGGAGCCGCGCGGGAAGCGGAGAGTAGGAGGGAGGGGGGTAGCGACGACCCTTGTAATCCGGGCAGACACGCGTGGCATGTCTTACTTCAATGGATGGCGCATGACGTCAGTGACCGTGCGGGGCCGCCAGCCAGCTCCGAACCTGGCATCGCAGTTTTGTCTCTCGCGTTCGTAACAATACGAAACTTGGGCACTAAATTTGATGTAGAATTCTTTGAAATAATGCCCAGCGTGATAAATATACACGCAAATTGTTTGTTTCAACTATATTTCTGGACGCAAATCACACATTTAGTTTCCGCACCCGCTGCTAGAATTCGTTGCCGGAGAAGCTACGTAGACTATTGAATTATATGATTATAAGAGTCGATTTCCAAATATAAAATGAAACGGCTCCATTAAAAGCGAAAAAGACTAAACATACCAAACCCCAGGTTTTGACCTCATTTTCAACCAGGAATTTTATTAAAATCCTGCTCATCTGGTTGAAATTCACGAAAACGTTACTACTATAAAGTTTGCTTTTGGCTTTGTGAACTTTGGTTCGCGCCATCCGCCACAGATGTCAGCACCGTGGTTACACATTTCCGTTCCGTGCAACTTTCGTTCCGTTCACGCAATCACTCCTGCCAAATGCCGTACACCGAGAGCTGCGACGTTACGCATCAAGAAATCAGCATTGCGCGTGAGACCGAGCCTCGAAGAAACGGAGCTCGGGACCGTTCTATAAAAAAGTCTCAGCTTCGCAGTCAACGACTCGCCAAGTATCCTGCTCGACTGGTGTCTCCTCTACCACGTAATAACAGTTTCTGCTTCATCCATCCTGTCCCGCTCACCCCCGGGCCTCTGCGTCCGTCCTTTAGACGACTTCCTCCAGCAGGGGAGGCAGGGGGGAGTTACGCCAATTAAGGCGGTAACAAGAAGTTGCGGCGGCTATGAGAGTGGAGATACCGTCACGCCCAGCCGCCATCTTGGGACTCGCGAGGCCTGGCGGGACGATCGGGAACCATGCTCAGTATTCAGTGCACACCTGCTGACAGCCTGGGAAAATACTTGTTAACTCCACTCTTCAGGAATCTACAACTTCCAGTCAAAGAACAAAAAAACGTAATACTTCAATGACGCAACACGTCAACTCGGAGGAACTTTTATTCTTCCTGACTTTTTTTTTTTTTTTTGTGATATTAGTAATTGTTTTTTTTTTCCTTCAAAATATGATGTTTATACTTAGATTCAACTATACAAACTACCAGTAAATAGCTTTTGGAAAATTTTTAAATTACACACAAGACTCCCCTTACAATTTTATCATATTAATAGATGGCACACATTTCCCCATCTATTTTAATTCGACATAACTTAAAGAGATTTTATTTTTTCCATCATGCGTTTGTGTTTATATGTAAATATGTGTATGTGTATGTGTATATATATATATATATATTGAAATGTTTAACTCAGACCTACAGAAATTTTTTGAACGCCATATATCTTTTTTCTTTTAACATTTCTGAGCGTCCCTGTATTTGTGTCTATGTGTATTCGGTTCGATGTTAGCAAAACAAGTACGTAACGGCGACAGTTTTTTCAATGTTCACTCGGTTCCCAACATTACCTCAAATATTTGTCATAATTACGTATTAATATATATTTTACTTGTGCGGAAAAATATCGTCACAATATATATAATAATGTTCAAGGGATTCAAGGAAATAATAAAAAAAACAGGTTTTTTATCTCTCCGAGTTGGAGTACAGAACATTCTTATTAGCAACAAAGAAGATTACGTCGGGTTTGTTCGTGTGAGATGTTGACAAAAAATATATATCTTGTGTCCCAAGCTATAGCGCGTCTCATCCTTAGATTGCAGTGTGCATTTTAATCCATTTACTCTCTTCTCCCAATACACATTCTGCTATTAGCGCTGTCCTTGTTTCAGTGTGCTCGGTTGCCAGAAATATGCAAAGAGCATATCAGTTTTAGCTAATATACTAAAAAAATAATAATTTTAAAGGTAAGATTTGAAATGAGATTTTTTTTTGAAAATACAGTTTATTGTATTTCATCAAAAGCATTTTCTGATACTATTCAATCATCTCTTCTAAGATAATATATCAGAAATATGCCCACCTTGATTTCAACCATTTTTGCATAATTTTTTGAAAATATTTTGCAATATTAAAAATTTTAACTCTATTTGACCATATAAATTAATAAATGGAATGCCTTGTTGTTAATGGTGACCGACTGCTACAAATAGTTTCTTCTTTAAATTTATAATTGGTAGTTTTATTTTCATAATGTACTTATACAACTATAATAACTATCAAAAGCCACTAGTTTAAGGTTTTAAAAATCAACAAATTGGTCAAATTCAAAATATACTAAAACTTATCATAACTATCGATAGTATACTAAATAAAAATTTTAATGGTAACAAGCCGGGTACATACTATAGTTATCTCTCTGTACTGCAATCTAAGAATGAGACAGACTGTAGTTATCTCTCTGTACTGCAATCTAAGAATGAAACAGACTGTAGGTATCGCTCTGTACTCCAGTTTAAGAATGATACAGATCATAGGTTACGTGCTTCGCCCAGCAACCCATGTACACACAATGAAAGGCCTGTAATCCAGCAAGTTCAAGAACACGGCCATGCCGGATTACCTAACGTCAGTACCAAATGTGACAAGTGAAATATAACCCTCTGCACTGAAATGAAAACCGACAGTAACGATAAACTCGGAACGAACTAAGAAAGCCGGCGGCGCAGTGCTGCGATCTGGCGGTCAAAATCAACAACCGGAATCCACGAAAATAAAATCTGAATGTGAGCTGCACTGTGTCCGTATTACAGAATGTGCCTCATTATAAAGTGTCGTATTAAAAGACCTTAACTATACCTATCGGGGGGAGGGGGGTGTCCGCAACACTACATGGATAATGTGTGAAGCAGCTAGTTGTCCAGCTTATTGTCTGAATTCAGTGCTTGCGGGAAACCGAGAACATTAAGTGTAATGTAGTGCATTGTGGAAAAGCCTTGAAATGACTTTTCGGAAGTAAACGCGAAAATTCTATTTCACACTTGTTAACCATCAGTTGTGGACGAAGGAGGGATATATTGCCCCTGAAATTGTGAAAGAAAGAAAAATGCGAGATCTCAGTGAAGGAAGTACGTTCATTTGAATGATGCAGTGTGATGTGTTACAAAACCTGGAATCACGAACCACAAAGCCAGTGATACATGCTGATAATGATAATGTAATCGTGCAAGCCCTTTTTTATGACCTGTAAGTTTTTGAATACAAAAATTCTTATTTTTGATGTGTAAACATCTTATCTCTCAGAATACGGCATTTGAATGGAATGTGAATGGAATGAACGGAAATGTTTCACAAAAATGGCGGACCCACGTGTAGCAACATAAACCCGTGTATAGTCACTTTCGTAAACATTAGGGGACATACCAAACGTGTTGGTGTTTCAAATGAAACATTATGATAGTGAAAATACCCTTTAATATATTTGGTAAACTAAAATATAGTAAAATGTCATCCCATGTTTTAAAATAGTAATAAAACTGGCATTACAATGGTTACTCTGAATTCCAAAACGGCTTAGTAACCTCAAGGGGAAAAGTTTAAATCTCGTCACTTTTAACTTTTTTAATAACATAAAATAACAATATGATAATTATGCTGAATCAGCTCAATAGGGTTAATGTATGTTTCTGGAAAGTATTTTCAGATTGGTTTCAGTCGTTTAAGCAAAAACAGATATACATACATAAACTTAGTGTTATAATATGTGTTTTAAAATGTTTCAGGTTAATATTTTAGTAATTCCATATAAGTTTAACTTATAACTTTCGCGGGAACTTTATATTAATAACTATTTAGTGAATTTTAAAATGATGGGCAATATTTTAATACAATTCCTTGTCGAGAATCAGGTCCAAAGCCGGGGTTTAATCGGTGCCGTTTCTAATAGTTTAAAATTTCCTGTTGTTTCGTGCTGCTAATTGCTATCTGCGTTTGATGGTTGTAAGCAACTTTTACGATTCAGGCGGCGAATACTAGCGGCGGGTGCAGAAAGTATGTGTGTGATTCACATCCAGAAATTTTGGTATTTAATAAGCGACTCTTTTATTTATTAGTTGGTTTATCACGCTCGGCATTATTTTAAAGCGTGCTAGGTTAATTTCGGGTCGGAGTTTCGTACTATAAGTTTATTTGCAACATGAACAACATGAAAACTCATGAATTGGTCTTTACCGAGGTTAGATGTTTACACATCAATGGCGAGTACTGAAAAACTCGCTCACTTTTTTGTTAATCACCTCCCGAAATAAATTTCTGCATTCGCCTTTGTATGAAAACCACCAGGTGTGGTGAAGCGCAGTATTCGCATTGTTTTGTTTGTTGCAATGTGGTGATAGTGGGAGTATAAAATGACTTCAACTAAGTCACAGCCTACCATCTCCTGACTAACCTTAACTCAGTGGTACTAATTGTGTAGAGCGATCAGGGGCCCAGCCTCCATCGACGCAACCCGAGCCCCTTTAAGGAGGATTAGGCCCCGTCATCTTGGAGCTTTGCATATGTTTGATATAATTCTAATTTTTAACTTTTTTCCCCATTTTTTTGCATGTCAAGGCATTTAATCATATCTTCCAAACCTTCTGTACCTTGTTCCAACCACATATTTACTAACAGGCTCAAGTCTGGAAGTGCCGCGAGATAATAACTTATTTTTTTCACACGGGCAACTACAACTTTCATGATAATCACACCAGATCACAAGTGTTGATTTCAACAAGTAGCCCAAGCTAAGTCGTGTGCCGTGTCGACTAAGAACATTTAGCGCGGGAGATTTACTGTAAGCGATATCAAAATATTTAAAATTGCGAGATGGTGAGGTCTAATCCCCCTTGACCGCCGGGCTGATCTGTGGTTGGCTCAACGAGCCAAGAGTTTCCCGCCGATATGAACAAGTGATACTTGTCGACCTGACCTATGTGTTGGTTGTTTGTTTGTCCGCAGAGCAACAGTACGCGGCCGCCGACTCGAACAGCTCGACGCCCGCCAAGTCGTTCGTGCCGTGCAAGGTGTGCGGCGACAAGGCGTCCGGCTACCACTACGGCGTCACCTCCTGCGAGGGCTGCAAGGTGAGTGCTCGAGGGCAGCGCCGCCGTCAGAGCCGTCAACACGCCACGTCGGTCTCGACGGTTGCTACGCCATGGCAATCTGTTGCCGTTAAAGCTTACATCACACTTTCAGAGATTTACAAACACCACAACACTGTGTCTAACAGTATAATTACTTTCATACATTCTTTTAATTATCCTTCCAGTATGGCATATTGGTTTAAATCATTCATTTGGACATAAGCCATTGCTAGTTTGACTTGTATGTCATAGAGGAAACATGAAGAACGGACACGGTAAGATGAATATACAAGGTCCATGGACAAGACGATATAGTTGCAGTAAAAAAGAAACACAGATAATAGAGACAAACAGTCTATTGGACAATACAGCCACAAACAGAGGAGACCAACGATGATGATACAAATATAATCCGGGCAAAACACCGCTTTCCAATACAGAAGCCTGCTGTGTTCGTATGTGCTGTCGTCGTTGTGTTGTCAAAATACCTGTTAAATTTCATCGCTGGGTTCGCATATGCGTCTCTGTATTGTCGGTTTTTTGTCCAGGTAATCTGTTTATTTTATCGGTGGATTCCTCTGTCTGGCATTGTGTTGTCAAAAGTTGTTGTGTGTCCGTATTTACTACTTTTTTTGCTGCAACTGTCTCGTCGTTGTCGGCCCACTGTGTTCGTCGTTGTTGTGATATTGTTTTAAACCTTCCATGGAATTTTCTGTGCTGTCTTTTAGGCTGGGTTTATAGAAAACGCAAGAACGCAGAAACGCAAGAAACGCAACTACGGTAAAAGTCCAACCTTAACTCTTCTACCAGAACGTTTATAAAAAACGCAAGACACGCAATAACGCAAGAACGCAACGCAGAAGTTGTTCAACTTTCTACTTCTTGCGTTTTCTCCTTGCGTTTCGGCCTTCTAAACTGGTTGCTTTAGTATGTGGAAACTGAAACTGTCATGTAATGCATATAGAAGGCTCTGCGATTGTAATTAATCGTTACGCTTGTGTTTCTTTATTTATGTTTTGGGCTGGCATTCTTCTAGTGAATACAGCGCAATGGAGGAAGCTGATGAATTTCTTGTTCAGCTTATCCAAAATTTTCCCTGCCTGTACGATAAGTACAACAAAGATTTTAAAAATAATCATGAATTATTCCTGAAATTTTATTTTTTGACGTTGGCGGTGGCCGGCGTCCTTGCGTTTTTTTATAAACGACTGTGAATTTCTTGCGGTTGTCGCGTCCTGCGTTCTTGCGTTTCTGCGTTCTTGCGTTTTCTATAAACCCGGCCTTAACATTTGACATTGTCCGATTTTAGTCTGTGTGTTTGTGTATTCTTCAGGTTCTTCAGTTTTTCTATATGACATACAGTTCAAAATAGCATTGGCGCAAATCCAAAATAATTATTTAATCAGTATGATTACAGTTATAGTCGCACAGAGAAAATGGTTTGTTTGAATCAAACAAATATCCTACTAATATTATAAACGGGAAAGTTGGTAAGTATGGATGGATGGATGTTTGTTACTCTTTCACGTAAAAACTACTGAATGGATTTGAATGGAATTTGGCCTACAGCTAGCTTATAACCTGGATTAACACATAGACCCCATATTAATATGAAATTCCATCCCTAAGGGAGTGAAAAAGTGATAATTTCATTTTATAACAGAAAAAATCATAGGTCATAGACATACAAATACTGAGTGAGTGTCATTTCTCTATGTCTGCCACACGATCATAAACATAGTAAGGTCTGGCAAATTAATATTTTTCTCCTTGGTGAGACCAGTCCGCTTAGAGGCGCTAATTTTAAACGCACCATCGTTTGATGCATTTGTCATGTCTTTAATTTTCGTTTGTTTGTGCCGTATGCGTTCCTATACCATTCATCTGATTGCGATGAAATTTTGGTGATTTGTTATGCGCATGCCCATGAAGGTTACTGAGATGATATAACTATTTTTCAATAGTTGGAGCACGAATAGTGTCAAAAAATGTGTTTATTTCATTTTATATAGCGGACTTCGTCTGTTTTTGTTGTATAAGTGCGCAAGCATGACACAATTTATTTAAATATAAAAGAGGGACAGAGATAGAATGATATATATATATATAGTGAGATAGAGACGGAGAGATAAGTTGAGATAGAGCGAGGTATAGAGAATGAAATGGGTTAGATAAAGAGATATACCTATAGATGTATAGAGCTATATAGAGACTTATATATAGAAGATATAGAGATAGTGGAAAGTATATATGTAGATATAAAGAGATAAATAGAGATAGAGAGATACATAGATGTATATAGATGTAGATAGATACATATAGAGAGAGATGGATAGATGATTTGTATATGTGGAACTACTTCAAACATATAACAAAACAAAACTGAATGAGGCATTGCAATGCAGGCCGAGCATTAGCTAGATAATGGAATCTTTTCCGTATTAGTAATATATTATTTTTCAGCTTTTTTCTATATTGCTTTATAAAGTCTAAATTACATACAGACCAGGTAAATAACTATAAACTGGCAGAACAACGTCTGTCGGGATCTGAAAGTGATATAAATTAATTTTTACACTTGACATTCAAATAATGAAGACAATTACTAATTACACCCTGTGTTCAGCCCGGGAAACACCGGGTATTGCAGCTAGTTTGTTTATATATGGCGAAACAAATATTTACTTGGTGGAACAAAACAACTCGGTAAGAAACAAAAATGATTTCTTACACCTAACCAAATATACATTTGAGTTGACAAAATCATTTTGTTGGATCAACAGTATCTTTCCTACTACAAAATATTTGTTTGAATTAACAAAATATATTTATTTCGCCATATAAAAACAAATATTTTGTTGAGGCAAACAAATCTTTCTCTCAGTGCATTCCCAAAGAAACATTCTAAACGCTAATGATTACACAGTATAAACTATTTGTACCAGTAAATCGTTATTGACTTCAGACATTCCATTAAAGTATAAATTATGCTTTAACGTGGCCACATTTCAAATATCAAAAGACAGAAAAATGTTATGGCCAAAAAAACTGTTGAAATAAAGATATTTCTTCCTGTATCTATATATATCCATCCACCTTAAGACTGTCACAGACGCCGTGTTGGTTATTTGTTCTTCTTGTCACTGCTCTTATGTTACGGCTTTTTTTTTTAATTTATCTTGAATGCTCTAATACAATTTTATTTATCGCTCCAAATTGTCTTCATATTTATTTACTAAATATTTTACAATAGCGGCAAAAAGTAACGTTAAGTGTGATATCTTGCGTGACTTTTTGCAGCTCGAAAATAACGTTTAGTAAATATATGGGAGCGAATTTACAGGAAAAGCCCTTGCGTAAGAGTAATGACCAAAACATGTGAGTGAGTCTTTCAGTACTCGCCAGAGAGATCGGTAAAGAGCAAATGCACGTGTTCTCAAGTTGAAAATACAAATACACTTATAAAACAAAACTTGGTTACGAAATATAAAGTAGACGTCGTTAAAATAATGCCGAGTGTGATAAATATACGCAAATTGTGTTTTAAACTACATTTATTGACGCGAATCACACTGAGTTTCCGCACCCGCCGCTAGAAATCGTGGCCGGAGCAGCTACGTCGACTATTGAATCATTTGATTTGCAGAGCGAAAGGTTAAACTTCATAAAGAAACGGTTCCAACAAAAGCGAAAAAGACTTGTAAACATACTATACCCTGGCTTTGGACCTAATTTTCGACAAGGAATTTTATTTTAAAAAAACTGTAAATTTGGTTAGTATGCATTAAACAGTTAATACTATAAAGTTTCCCTTTTGGCTTTGAAAACTTTGGTTTGCGCCATCCGTCACAGATATCATCACCGTGGTTACATATTTTCGTTCCATGAGACTTCCGTTTCATTCACGTAATTACTCCTACCAAATTCCGTATACTGAGAGCTAAGATGTTACACGTCAATAAGAAACTCGGCGTGGGACTGACCCTTAAGGCGAAAAAACCTCCAATATTATCGTGGTCTCCGAACAATGCAGTAGTACCTACTAAGGACATGAAATGGTAAAAACACAATACATTATTAATGGCACTGAAAAATTGTATGGCTAATCTTGTTCTTGCACGAAAGAGGAAGCTGTGATTGTTTCTGCACATGACTGCATCTCATCATTGACCCAAACGTCAACATCACGTATATGCACAAGTGTTGTCCCATTAAAATTGTAATTACAGACGTAATGATCTGTGAACGTTTGCTCAATCTCAACTAATTGCAGGCTATTTGACGAGTCATGTGGCCACGTATCCCGCCTTTGAAAGTCCGGGTCTGGCTCCGCCGGTTATTGACCTCAGCGTCTCTTGGTGGAATGTGGCCAATTTCGAAACAAAAAATGAAGCTTATTATTTATTGATGTGTAACGGTTAGGCTCGCGGTATACGGCATTAGGTACGAGTAATTTCGTGAATGTAACGGAAGTCGCATGGAACGCAAATATGTCATCACGGTGTTGCCATCTGGTTAGGACGGCGCGAACCAAAGATCACAAAGCCGAAGGGAAACTTTATAGTATTAATGTTTTGTGAATTTTAACAAGATGGGCAGTATTTTAATAAAATTTACTGTCGAAAACCAGGTCCAAAGGCAGGGTTTAGTATTTTTACAAGTCTTTTTCGCTTTTATTGGAACTGTTTCTTTATATAGTTTAACCTTTTGCTCTGCAAATCGGATGATTTGATAGTCAATGTAGCCTCTACGGTAACGAATTCTAGCGGCGGGTGCGGAAACTACGGGTGATTCGCGTCCAGAAATGTAGTTGAAAACACAATTTTCGTATATATTTTTAAGGCACGGAATTATTTTTAAGAGTTCTGCGTTAAATTTCGTGTCCAAGACTCGTATTATAAGTGTATTTGCAACATGATAACACGCGAATTTTGGTCCTTCCGGAGTATAGATGTTACATATCTCTGGCGAGAACTAAAGACTCGCACACTTTTATTTCAGTGTAGCTTTAAAGCTCATGGCCTCCGAACCGTTTTCGTCTTTTTTTTTCTTTTTTTTGAAAATCACTTCCGTACTTATTTTGATAAAAAAAAAAATAAAGCATAAACGCCACTTCGAGTACTCCAGTATAGTTATAAATAAACAGGTTGTTAGTGTCTAATTAGTTTTCAATTCTAAAATCCTAAACAATCTAACATTCCCTCGACAAAAGGAAATAAATTTCAAATTTTAAGCAAACAGCGGACAAAGGAGTAGCACTCATCGCTCAATTATAAAAGTTATCTCTTGCTCGTTTATTGCCCGCGGAGAACTGCCGGCTTTATTCGTGAGATTTGTGTTCCTCGGAAATTAAATTAACTACGTTTAGTTGTTTACTTGATGTGAAATTATACTCCCCCCTCTCCCTTCACCGAAATGAAATCTTGTGTATGCCCCCGCTAAACACAAAAATAAAATATTCACGACTGTAAAATACTACCATCTTCCAAAATAAACCAACCACAGATAGATTGATCGAAGCTAGGTGTCAAGACTACTGTGAAAAAATATTTCGATCCTCATTGTTTGTTCTTGTTTTCTCTAAGGTTCCACGCAAAGGTTTCAAAAAGCTCAAAATAAACCTTCTGATTCTTTGTTCCCTATTCGTAAATTTTAGATCCAAAATTCAGATTCCTGAGTAAATGTAAAACGCAGTTGGCGGTTGGTTTATATGTGATGCAACTTAGAGCATCAACAACAGAATTTCTGAATGCGTAAGTCCACGCCGTAATGTGAAAAATATTCAAGTCTAAATACTATTAATAAATATATATGTTTAGGAACAGTTAAATATGTAGTGGCTACGTCTTCGCCTTTCTTAAGAAATGATTAAGCTTGAAATATGGGCCATTATGATAAACAGGTTATCGAGCAAGAGACATCGATGGTTGTCGCAGTGAACTGAATAAAACAAGCCAAATCGGGGGAAGCGCATAGTTTATAAGTTGAGAGAGTTCATAGTCCTCGCCACACTTCAGTAGTCGGAGAAGTTTTGTTCGCTCGCTAGCTTTTTCTCTTATCGCCCTACTTGCCTGCCTGATATAACGTATTTGCTGATCATATCGGATCAACAATTTTCGGCCACTCTTGTGTAAAATGTTTATTGGTAAAGAGCTATACTCAGTGGGTCAAATAAAAAGCAGCCTTATCAAAGTAAACAAAGCTTCGTCGGGGTGTCGAATTCCAACCGGCTACAAAAACAACAGCACCAAGGCTTTCAATACATAGACTAGTCAGTGATAAACTATTTTTCGCGTATGTTTGATAATGTTTTACACCTGTGGATATGGTTTGTATTAGTTTAATTGCATTTTATAGTTACACACTTAAAAAAAATTCTTAAATTCTAATCGTATTGAATGTTGCATCCTTCAGCTGTATACCAAAAGCAGCACTTTCAGGCATTGGCGCATCCAGAAATATGGGGGGGGGGGGGGTGTTTGTTTGAAAAATAGTAGAAAAAATAATATTTCAACACGGGTATTTAAAAAATACATTAGTATTGACACTAACACACTGACACATGGGCCTACATAATTAGGCGACGCGACTTCTCACACAGTTGGAATCGTATGTGTTGTAACAGCTCACATTGCATCATAAAAAGTAACATACTGCCTTCACTCATAATTTGCAAATATATTTGACATTTTAACCCCTCTCCCCCCCCTCCACCCCACTGACGGCCGCCACTGCTTACGGGGACTTCGTGGTTTCCCATATCCGAGCATCGAGTGCGTGAAAATGCGGAATCGCTCAAAAATAATATTATCAAGCTGGGAGTGCAGTGATAAACCGTTCTTGATTGCAGTCCCTCATGTTTCCCAGAAATTCTGCAGGATGGTTCTTTACCACGGACCGAAAAACCGATTGTTTTCGTGGCCTCGTGTGCTTAGTAACGCCGGCCTCATCAGCGAAACCGGATGTGCGCCGAATTTCGGTGCGATGAGTTCCGGTTTCGAGTCCCGGTTACGGCGTAGGTGTGAATTCCCAACATCTTATCCTGGTCAACAGTTAATCACAAAGTCAAATAAATCGTCAAAAATATTATATATATAATTTTTTAAAATGTGGTAGAAGCACTCGCCTTTCGCCATGTTTATCCGGGAAACGTGTTGGACATTGCCGTCAGCTGGTGGATTTACTCGGGGTACTCCCGTTTCAACCAATGCTCCATTGTTGTCTCCGCACTCCGAATTGGCTGTAATGAACTCAATGCCAACGTCAAGCCCTAACCTATTCCGTCCTGTTCATTTCACGAACTCAGACGGCCGCCTGTCTCGGTCACCGAACGAAGTGTTAAAGTTACAAACCAATCAACCGTTATTGTACCTTTCTGTTTACGAATAGCATCAAGAGCCATTGCACTTGTACATACAAGCTTCGTTTCGTGGTTTCATCTGTAACTTTTTTTTAGCCAAAGAAAATGGCTCTAAGGTGGTTTTCACTGATGTTTTAGGTAGGCCTATGAAAAATTCTAAAAACAGCACATATGGTAAGCAGAATTGGGACGTGATGGGAGTCTTTATCTTTAATATTTTAGTTAGTTAAACTCTTACACTGACTGACAAGTCAACGCACAGCTGTAACCGATGAAAGCGTGTATTTTTTCATAGGAGTTCCTTATATAACGTAGATGAGCACTAAGAAAGAATTATTGAAAATACATCCCTTTCTGGGATTAAATAGGGGATGAGAATTGGTCAATTTTGAAGTTATAAATATGGAAATTAGTGTTTAGACTTCTGTTTATGAATAAAAGTCAATTGTATCAGCTTTTTTGGTAATTAATTAAAAATGAGGATCAAATACTTTCCCATCGGGCACGCAGATAGTTACACCATAGAGTTACAGGGTTACCGTTAGCGACGCGAAGACTACAAGCCAGTTCGGTGCCTGGCGCGTAGAGGCGAAGATGCGTGTGATGCAGAGACGAAGAGTCGTGTGATGCACAAGAGAGCCGCCCTTAGCGACATAAAGCTTTAACAGCTCTCACATCCAGCCTGACGGCCACATTCACGATCTCTCCTTCGACGACCCATCAAGGCTCGGTCTCACGCACCATGTCCCGTCGCTACGTTCACTTAAAATGGCTATTTCTTACATTTTAAAGTGATGCCTTCCTTTCATTTGTTGTCCTGCTACAAATATTTTCAACATACATATATTTACTAAGTATAATTATCATAGGAGTAAAAAGACGCTCAAGTCTTCGTAATTATCATCAATTGCGCGACTTTTTACACTCATTATATTACACTTAGTGAATATATGATGAAAATATTTTAGCAAAATAATAAAGCCCTTAAAAAAGTAACTACGAAGCAAAATAGTTTTTTTTTTTAATTTCGGCCATATGGAACTATAGTGCATTCCTAGCTATTTTTCTTATCTTACTCGCCCCATCAATTCCAATTAGTACCTTACCACCCTACACCCTTCCCCCTTCCCCTCTTCACAACCTCCCTCAGTTAATATCCAACTCCTTAGGTGTTTAGTGATCATCCCCCACCTCCTTAAGACATTTTATTGGTTGGTCTCTAGAGGGTAGTCTCACCCTTACCTTATTTGTGAACATTGTTGGTATGTGATAGTAGTTTCGGCCATCTTGGATGTTGGTTTTGAAGTTCTCTGATAGATTTCGCTGGTGGCGTTCATCTTGAATAATGTCACAGAAAGTTGCAGGCTTTGATGTTGGATAGCACCACCATTGCAGCACACAGATGCACCCTTAACAAGGCGGACCCCTTAAACAGTAATGTAGGAGAGTGAAAACACCTTTAAAATGTTTTAAAAAATGTTTAACTTATGCAACGCTCTGTATATTTCTCTAAAACACCGTAAAACGACGGATGATCAGGCACACCGATAGCTTGCAAACACAGGGGCATTTATGGAGGAGAGTTTGCCTCTCAGGATGGCAGTGCATCAGTGGCGTCGACAGGATTTGTGTATGGGGGGTGTTAAGAAGCATGCGGCCCCCCCCCCCCCGTATTAAAGCGGGGGGTCCGGGGGTTCTCCCCCGGGAAAATTTGGATTTTAAGGTGTAAAATAATGCTATTTTAGCAGTTTTCGGTATTTAAATTTAAATATTGTAATGGTAAAATTTTTATTAATTTTAATATGAAATTTGTTTGAGTGATGAATAAGAAATTAATTAAAGATTTGGTGCTAAGGGGGGGGGGGGGGGGGTTTGAACCCCTAACCCCCCCCCCCCCCTGGCTACGCCCCTGCAGTGCATCACGCATTACCCCACAAGCCCGGCTCTCGGCATACTGGTAACAGAGAGATCGACCACCGCGTAAAGGGAATATATTGCCATGGACACCCTCTTAAACTCTAACTTACCCCAAACTGAGGCAAGCTTATGTACGTGTAAGACAATTTTAGTGTTAAGGAAGTATTAAATAAACCTTGAACAACCTTAATAAACTAAGAAAAGATTATAAAACTAATAAAAATCAGTAATAAATAAACTTTAAAAACCCAGTACACACCCTTAACAAATAAAGAACGGGGGAAGTATATGTGTAGGTAAAATACTAAAAAGTAGGGAGAAGACAAACGCAACACATAATTAGTTTAAAGAATTAATTATATGAATTAAACAAGTGCTATTTTATGCATTAATGAACCATAAAACAGTCTTACATAAGTGCAATTTAAATCACGTGAGGGTGGCAGAGGGTGTTGGTGACAGGTGACTTATTGTGTTTAATGGGTTTTTAATTGGCCCATTGTGTGGTCCAAACCGCTGATCTCCTCTCTAATATGAACAGCCTTTGCTTGATGCCAAGAGACCATAAGCTGGAAAGCTTGATCATTAACTATTAACTAGTTTCAAATGAAACTAATAGCACTGCAGGGAACTATGCCTGGAAAGGGCATCGGACCGACTGACGTAATTGTCATGAGCCAGCATTCCAACCCTACATCAGGGGGCGGGGGTAATTGTTTCACTGTCCATTACGTCTGTGCCTCTTTTTTATTACCGCTCAGCAATTATAGTATCTTCTTGTCGTTTACCTTATATGGCGCACGTCTTCTCTTCTTCCTGATAAATTCCACTCCCGTTATTTTCCGTCTCCATTATGTTTAAATATAAGCTTACGTTCTTTTTTTTTTTTTTAATTTATTCGTACAAACACTGTGGTACTTCACAAAACAACGATCGTTCCTTGCACATACAGAAAACACTTGAAAAATATTCCCTTGGAAGTAGCAAAAAGTGGGATTGCAAAGATCTTTTAATTTTTTTATTATTCTTTCGAAGTTATTAAATTCTGTATTACAATTAAGGATTTTAAAAATTTGTGTTGGTTCTTTTCACGTTGAATTCACATGTCCGTTACACGATTCCATAATGTACCAGAAAATAAAACAGTCACTTTTGCTGATCGCTACTTAGAGCGTAGTAGGGGGAGCGAAGGACTCCGGTGACAGTGTTGATTTGAGTAATTTATTGAAGCGTGTTTTTAGTTGGTGGAAGCGGATGTCGGGTACGTGGGCGAATATTACGGATGAATACAACACAATAGGTACAATGTACGCCTTGAAGAGGTGCACTCTGTCCGTGGCTGGCAGGGGGTTGTGGGGGCAGAGAAGGGTGGAAAGCGAGTTGTATGCGCGGTAGGCCCGAGCAGTGGCAGACGAGAAGTGCGGTGAGAAGCGCAGTGTGCGGTCCAGTGTCACACCGAGGTATTTCACTGAATCGCTCCATTTGATCATTGCGCCTCCCACAAACAGTGCTGGTGGCAGACGGGGGCGTCGTCTGGTGAAGAAAATTGCTTCAGTTTTGGTGGGGTTAGAGAAAATGCCCCAAGATAGAAAATAATTATTAACTGAGTTGATGGCCGTGGTCAGCCTGGCTTTAATTTGGACGGGGTCGTGATGGCATACCATCAGCGCGGTATCGTCCACGTACATGACTATCGTGCATTCGGGGAGCTTAGGGATGTCATGGGTGTACAAAGATAATAGGAGAGGTGAGAGCGTAGACCCTTGTGGGACTCCTGCTGAGATGTCTCTGTGGGATGATGTGGACCCTTCCACCCTCACATGGAATGTTCGGGCTTCCAGGAAAGAGTGAAGGATGCAGCGAAGTGCAGGATTGAATCCCAGAAAGGCTAGCTTGAGGATTAGGGCCTGGTGATGGACTGTATCGAATGCACGACTCAGGTCTAGTAACACCACGCCGGTATGGATCCTTTGGGTGAAGTTGAAGGTGATTTGGTCGGTGACATGAGATAATGCGTGCTGGGTTGATAGATGTCGTCGGAAACCCAACTGGAATTCTGGCAGCGGTTGTAGGCGGGCTACTTCCGCCTCCAACCTGGCCAGGACTATGCGCTCCGCTATTTTTGAGGTGATAGATAACAGAGATATGGGATGGTACGACGCCGGCCGGCTGACCTTCAATGCTAACCACACGGCCACGAGGCCAGTTGGAAATAATAATTTAAGATGTTGTATATATGCTTATAAAAATTTGTTTTGTGTTGTGGAAGTTTTAAAAACGTATGTCCCTAGCAACTTCGTCATCTAGGTAACATTTTTTGATAATACAAACCATTGTTAATTTGTATATGTTCTCATAAGCAATGTAGCTTATACACCCAAGTAACTTGAAGGTCCGCAGAAGATATATTTAACTTCTGCTGAAACAACATACTAGCTATAAATGGTAGTATATAGATTTTTTTTTTTACTTTTCATTAGGTTCTAACATACGGTTAACAAATTTCCAATTTATTATTCGTTATTTGGCTGTATACCGTGTGTTACGTTACTTTTCTATTTGAATGGAAAATAATAATTCTGAGACTTTTACAATCATGATAGTAGTAGCCAGAAGGGGAAATTGGATTGAAGTATTTTAACTAAAAATTAAAAATAAAAACTAATTGTAGGTATTTAGCAAACCTGTGTGGTGAATCTGGTAACTGAAACCTTTGCTGAGGCTTGCCAACGAAATTCGCTAGGCAGATGGGTGTCGAACCCCACATACATGACAATTATTGTATCAACCTCCCACCTTTATTTTTTTAGTTGTTTACATGTGTCATGATTCAGAACATGTTTTTCCTGATTTTATAACATAATCTTAGCTACACCCATGCTTACAGTGGGTGGGTGTGATTAGTCTGCAACTATCTAATCTGTGTCATAAGTGTCTAATTGTTCAATCCAATCGAAAAAGCAGCAGGTCATTCAAGTGTTTTGAATACATGTTGATACAAATGATATCAGTGATATACCACCATGTGTATTTGTAGCTGCTATTTTGATGATTTCGCCTCGAACTTGTTAAGATGTACGTACCGATCATCTCGAAATTGTTTTTTTTTTATGCTGAGAGGTGCAAACAAGCATTTATCGGTCTTTTTTTTAATAGACTAGCTTATGAGCAAAAAATATAAATTAGTTCATGTTAAATAAATTTTTACACCTAATCATCGCGCGAATAAAATTATTTTATGTTGGTATCTTGGCTGATTAGGCACTTATCATTTTAATTCCTTACAATATGAGCGAAATATGTAAGGAAACGTTACTTTTAGTTAACGAGGATAAACAAATTAAGCTGGAAAGTATTCCAAAGGGTTTGTACTTTGTATGCGGATATACAGTAAAAATAATTGTGTACTTTTACAAAAACGTGTTTGAAATCCAGTTCTAAAGATAGTTAATTATTTTAGATTTTAGGACACACTTCGGAAGAAAATATCAAATCAATGTTGTAATTCTACAAATAAAGAGGATGCTAAAAAAGAACTTTTTGCGATCTCGGAAATGGAAATCACACATATATAAGGCTAAAATTAACAAAATTGTGCTTGTCTGCCAACAAAAAAATATTTTTGGCATCTAGTTCCCAAAAAAAATGTATACTGGGTATTTTTGTATACAGTTTGTGTGTTATCGAAATTTGAAAATAGGATAGCGCCTCCTGAAATGTTCTTAAGCATAGGAACACTTATATGTAGACTTCTGTAACATGTATTTTGTACTGTTTATATTTAAAAAATATATTGGTACTTATAGAAGAAATGTTTTTTATATTCTTTTTTTTTGGGTTTTAGTAATATAAAAACACCATACACTATTAAAAAAAAAATATTGGAGAGAGATAATTAATTTGCTAATTAAAACTATTTGGTCATTTTCTTGGATAAAGTGCATCAATATGCACTGTTATAAGCTTATGTTCTCTATCATTCTATTGTCTAAATAATCATTGCAATTAATCAGTTTTCTCCCGCGGCAATAAATACGAGGTATGTTAAAGTTATGCTTGGTCTACGTTCGTGGTCACAAGTTCGTGAGTGAACAGTAATCAAGTATACTTACTTTTTTGGACTGCCGAATCGAAAGTATCTCATTTTTGCTGTATCTCTCTTTCTTATGACCACGGTATAAAGGGGTGCTGTTTCGCCTTTTTAATGAAGTGTCTTTTAGAATTAGGAAAACTCTGTATCTTTAGTGATGGTCATTTGAATCTCGTACAGTGGCTATTTGATGGCCGATATGTAAGCTGGCTGCCCTGCACGATGCTGATATTCAGCTGAAATTTCCAGTGGAATCGTCAATGCGAGGCTAAGGACTCCTTGTCAAGTACCTAGTGATTGTGTGCCCTCAGGTAGTCCTCCAGGGGAGAGTGTGTATTAGAGGGGGGGGGGGGAGAGAGAGAGAGAGAGAGAGAGAGAGAAAGAGAGATAGAAGGGATTAGGGACAGTACATTCGCTCCTAGAACATTGTAGCCGCGCATCTAGCAAACTTGCTGGCAGGTAATTTGGCCTTAATCGAGTAGAGGTAGGTAGGTGCCCCTTTTAACATACTAAAATATCTCGTCTTAGTGGGCTCTAGGAAGCCAGACAAAGCTCTTTAAAGATTTTGAAGTACAATTTAATAAAAAAAAATTTCAATGATTATTATTTGATTGGCGTGGTGCAGTTGTCACTGGTATGGTCAGGTAACATGCCAGCTAGGGTTCAAAACCTTCTGGTACCAATTTTTCATTTTACAGAATTTAAATATGTTGAAACAGTTAAATTAAATAATTGGGCGATAATTTTTAAATATAATATATATTTACGAAATTTCTAGCAAGTAATTATTTACTTTGATTTTTATTTATTACCAGAAAAAACATTACTTTTTTTTAAATTTTCCAATAAAATAAAACGTTTTTATGACAGATCACTGCAGACACGTGGCGAGACGCTGTTCCAACTGTAGACTGTTACAAACTGTAGCAAAAAGCGATTGTAATGAGGGGGGGGGGGGGGGGGGTTTGAAACGGCTGCCAGAGCCATGTGCTCTGAACCCACGAAAGAGAATAGAGAAAAAATATAAAATAGGGAATCAACGACAACAAAACGTTGCTATTGAAGGACAAAATTTAAATTCACAAACCACGCTCTACAGTATTCACAATTCAAAAATGTACCATTTAAAGCAATTCCTATTTAAATAATTTAATTAACTAAATTGGTCAACTTTAATAAATTGAATATATTAATTTTAAATTTATATATTAACTGTTAAATATATATATATTTTCTTAGTTAAAAAAATTAATGTTACGAGAAATAAAAATATTAATATTTATAAAAGTTATTACGGGTGAGTTTCGAACCATAGCCAGCGGATAGCCAATTAGTGTTTTTGACCATCACACCATGCCGGTACGCATAGAAATGAATGAAAAAATATGGATGAAATAATTCAATGTTTAAATATTTTTTATCTCGTGTCCTAGGGTCCACTCAGGCGAGATATTTTAGCTCGTTGAAAAAAAATTTACATGTTTCTACTCACACAGTTTAAGCCAAATTGATGAGCCCCGACTCCGACCCTCTTCTTAATAAGATTTCAACTCTTAATTTTCCTGGTATTGCAGCTTACCATTTTTTCTTTTAACAGGATCGTTAGGTAGGTATAAAAACGAAAAACCTTGACGGTTTTAAGCCGTAACATTTATTACGGCCAGGTGCAATACAAGAGCGAGGCATTCTCTCTCACCACTTCAAATTAACTAATAAATGTGGAAAACATTTAAGGCATTGTTTAGGCATTTACGAAGCATTCAAACGAAAAAATAATTAATAATAATAATCTGGGGAAAATTAAAAAAAAAAAAATTAAGATTTAATTAGGAATAATATTATGTGTTCCACTACTACCAGCGCCGTTAAGCCCGGGCTACATTCGCAATAGCACGCAAACAGCACAGACGCACCTAAGTTCAACATACACTATTAGATGAGAGCTGCCACATTGGCAAATAGCACGCGCACAGAAAAATAGCACAGGATCGGCGCACAGAAAGTTAATTAAATTTTAACTTTTAGGTTATTTTCTGTGCGCGACCCTGGTGGTAGCCAATCAGCAAACAGTTTAAGTACTACGCTAGTGGGCTTATAAAATAACAATTGTCACGAAAGTATTGGTGCTGTTGACTTGAGTAGTTTGTTATTGTTTTCAAACAACAAAATGGAAGGCACATTTGATATATTTTTGATAGCTGTAATAGAAAGTAAAAATATTTTGTATGACAGGGTATCCGCAAAAATGAAGAAGCTAAATTAAATACTTGGAAGTCCGTGTATGAATGTGTTTATAAGAAAGTATTTTTTACATATTAGAAATATGAATGTTTTTTGTTTTTTATTATCGCGTACTTTCATGTTTTTTTTTGTTTTTATCTTAAAAGAGATAATATAATAAAACCGCTCTAATAGAGATTTAATTGTTTCTTGGTTAACAAAAACTGTTAATTATTAAATATTGTTAATTGTTTATATTCTATTTATTATTATTTACGCGACGTCATACTGTATGCGTACGCAATACGACTCGATTCGTTGCTGCAACATAACATAGCATGTTATGCGGTATCAGAAGTAACGAGTAACGTAACGATACGATAGTAACGAGTACTAATTGTTATAGTAACGAATACATATGGGTACGCTTTTTTTCGTTACTTTTACACCTCTAATATAAATTTTCCAGTATCGTGCGTGGTCCAAACTACGACTTGAGCGCTGTGTACCGGCGCACCCAGGCAACACTGGAGTGAAAGGTTCTCTGGTGTCGCCGCTCGAAGCGCTACTGATCTGCCCGTGCGACAATTATAGTACATATATGACTCACACCGTAAGAAGGTACAAATTATTTTACCAGTCGTTCAAGTTTTAGAATTACACTTGAGGCAATCGCATATTGGGTTTAGAGCTATTAAGAAACAGTAAAAATAAAAGAATACTATATCTTCACTTAAATAATAAAAATAGCGATTCCAGTAATCACGTACATAATGCATAAAGTCACTCCCGGTTTTGGGCAGTTTGCCCTTATGTTTCGGGTACCATTCTGTCTGTAATTAATTGTAGCCAGCGAATTGACGTTGACACATCACACCCGATCAGATTGGGTTTGAGCATCACAAATGATATATGGTCGTTGATCACAATCCCCATGACAATCCCGGTGGTAGCGTTATCAGGGCCGACTACGATAAACAAGGCACGCGTATTCTTCCTACACGTGCCGATAAAGAAATGTAGGTTAACATGACAAGGTTTTATAACGTCCATAAATATCACGCAGTATTGATGACTGAAGTAGGTAACAAAAAATCTGATAATTTGTGCTCGCAGTGTGATTAAGTCATTACCATATTTAAAAAACTTTACAACGTCGGGTTGTGTTTATCCATTTGGCACTTTTGATATACAAAATGGTCACGTTATGTAAGCGATTTTGTCTAAACAATATCTATCAGGAAGACATGCTTTGGACAATAACTTTTTGCTGTTGTTATTTTCTCAGCTTACGTTTTGCATTATACACATTTCCAAATCACCATCGTGCTACCTACTTAAATTTCGAGCGAGTGTTTGATACATATCTAAATGTAGTTAGTAAATCAATTTGTATTGGCGTCATTAAAAAAAATCATTAGCGTGGTAGAGCTTTTCTACACAATCCACTGCAATTGGCGTAAATCCCAGGGGAGAACAGAGGGTCTGAGGCTCTGAGCCCTTCCGTAGAATTAAAGAGCCCCCCCCCCCTCCCCACACTGTGGGGGCCTGCTTGTGGTTGCAAAATCGTAACTGTAAAATGGGAATGATGAATATGTAATCCCCCCCCCGGCCCCCTTTTTTTCTTTCCCAGGGAATCCTGGAATTTTCGAATGTTCTTTATTTATCCTGCTTGCTTTAATGCATGCCATTATTACTCCTCGTATGACAGAGCCCAGGAATTCCTGTGTGTCTACGCAGTTTTTATCTGGGCCTACCTAGCTAGCATAAGGTCGTGTCCGCATTCACCTGAAGTACATACTTAGTCTATATATGTACTTTTCTCCGGAAGTGACATCACGAGCAGGTCCTCCGAATTGGAGGTGAAATATGCTGGTCAGGTGTGGCTCCAAAAAGACTTTTAAGTTAAGGAGGGGGGGGGGGGGGGTTATCATACAAAGAAAGGATGTAGTTGCAAATAAGTCAAAATGCTCTTGAAATATTTACAAATTCACTGTCTAAAATACCGAACCTTAATAAAGAGGAGTCCAATTAATCCGAACGAATTTTGGATTTTAAAAATGTTTTGTGTTTGAAAAAAACTATTTTTTATGGCTTGACTCAATAATCAAATGCTTATATAGATGTAAAAACAATTCAACCATTATAAATACAGGAATATCACCTAGAATACTTGATATTCATTTGCATTTGCATTCAATGTACCTAACATCAGTAGATGAAAATGAAATTACTCAAATAATAAGAGGTATGAAAAATAAAAATTCTGTTGGTCCTGATGATGTTCCTATTTCTGTAATAAAATCATGTGCAGAACACATTAAAAAGCCCCTTGTCTATGTATTTAATAAATGTTTAGAAAATGGCATATTTCCTGATAGGCTCAAAATAGCGAAAATTATTCCACTACATAAAAAGGGTGATACTACCTGCATTAATAATTATAGACCAATTGCTTTATTACCAAATTTTTCAAAAATTCTTGAAAAGATTATATTAAAACGGTTGCTTTCATTCTTAAATTGTTATAATATAATTACCAGTTATCAGTATGGTTTTGTTAAAGGCAAGTCAACGGAACAAGCATTGTTCACTCTACTCAATAGTATTTATTCTCATTTAGATAATAAAGTCTTGACAGCTTGCATACTTGTAGATTTAACCAAAGCATTTGATTGTGTAAGCCATGATATTTTATTAGAAAAATTAAGTAAATACCTATGGTATAAGAGGTGTTGCAAACAATATTATAAAATCTTACTTATCAAATCGTTCACAAATTACTAGTATTAATGTGACTTATAATAATATTACCACTACTTCTAGGTCAAAAATTTTGAAAATTGGTATTGGTGTTCCCCAAGGTTCAATTCTCGGTCCACTTTTGTTTTTGCTTTTTATTAATGATTTACCTTTGTTTCTAGATTATGGCCAGACTATCATGTTTGCAGATGATACCTCCATTATAGTAACAGGCCAGACTTTACAGGAACTACAAAAAAGAATTTCCATAACCCTCAACCAAATGCAAACTTGGTTTACTGATAATAGACTGATTCTAAATATTAAAAAATCTTCTATTATATATTTTAACTCTCAAATAAATAGATTAAATAATATTGAAGTGACTATTGGCAATAATATTCTTAATACTGTAAAAACAGCAAAATTACTGGGACTGAATCTTGATGAGAATCTAAATTGGACTAATCATATATCTTTTCTGTGTCGTAGACTTAGTTCTCTTTGTTTTGCCATAAAAACTATTAATACTGTAACTTCACATAAAGCAGTAATGGCTATGTATTATGCAAACATATATTCAATAATGAGATATGGTGTTATTTTTTGGGGAAATTCCTTAAATTGGCTAAAGATATTTAAGCTTCAAAAACGGGTTATTAGAATTATTTATAATCTTAGTAAGACAGATTCTTGTAGGCCTATTTTCCTGAATAACAAACTCTTAACATTTCCAGCCATTTATATATATTCGGTTGTCATTTATGTAATTCAAAATATTAAGTATGTAAAGAATAATGAAATACATAATCACTTTACCAGATCCATTTATAAGAATCATATTCCTTTTCATTCAACAAAAAAATACGAATTGAACCCTTTCTACATGGGCCTTAAACTAATAAATGTTCTACCGATATCCCTGTTAAATACAGCATCCCAATCACATACCATATTTAAACGACATCTCAAAGATTACCTACTACGAATAGCTCCATACTCTGTTAATGAATTCCTCAGTGCATCTACATAAATTGCTGCATTGTTTTTTATTATCATTTTTTATTGTATCATATATTATTGTGTTATAATGTATTTTTTTTGTATATATATTGTTTTGTTAGTGTATTATGATGTATTTTATTTATAATGTTATTGACAAAACCTGGACATATGTACTGTCAAATATAGGACGCTAATAAATGAAATGAAATGAAATGAAATGAAAATTTTACTACACGATGTTGCATTGCGGCAGTTATTCGGCTAATCCGAAAATATACTCATCCGAACAGGTCTCGGTCCAATAAGTTCGGACTAGCGGAACTCTACTGTAATTTCATCCAACTTTTATGAAAGAAAAACACAACTTTTATATTTAAGTATTTAAGTAAACATAAATATACCCTCCAAAATAAATAAAACGTTCGGGCTCGGGAGAGACCATGTCACATCCGCCTCTCATTTCTCCCCTTACCACCCTTTTACAAATCCTGAAGCCAAGCCTGATGCAGGTAAAGTGAAAATGATTTAACAAGTCTTTAAACTGAATAAATGTTATATCAATGGCGACTTTTTTCCAACTCTTACGTTCGTTTTAATCGCATACTTGCATCAGGGCCGTAGCCAGGATTCTGTAAATGAGAGGTCCAGTATAACCATTATATAATTTTTTATGAGTAAGTTTTCTTTTTTGAGTTTTAAAGGAAAATTGTCACACTAAAATCTCAGGGAACAGTACACTTCTAGAAGTCCAACGTTCACACTCAGAAATTTAAGTAATGATTTTGCTTGAGAAAAGAAAACTGAACATTTTGTAATTTGGATTTTATTTAAAAAATTTCAATACTTTTATTTTAAGTCAATTGTTTTCGTTAAACAAGTCATAAATACCAATATATTAATATTATTTAATACACAAAACACACATGTCAAGTTTTGTATGAAAACATGCTTATAACTAACACGTGTGCAAACTGGCATTAAATATAGACTTCTTGCAAGCTCAATTCCTGCCGCTTCTGTCTAGCATGTGCAAGATGTGGGAGGAAATGCATTTATTGTAGCCCACCACTTTAAGGGTTATGGTTACAAAAATACTTCAAACTAAAGCCCTTTATAACCTTATGTAGTTAAGTTGCTGTATTTTCCTTATTCTGTCTCCACTAGTTTTTATTTTATTTAAATTATTGAAGGGTGGAGTTCGGACCCCACGGATCCCTCTTCGTAATGTCACTTCCGGGGACAAGTAGTTAACAGGAGAATTTGAGAATTGGGATATCGGAAACAGTCTAAAATATGCCCATTAAAAAAAAAGGCACAAGAGGTAAGTCATCAAAGGATCAAGGAGAACTAAACAGGGGATCGTTGCAACGACGACATAACCTGGTAGTTGAGAGGAATGTTATTAGATATTTAGATATTTATTGTATGAGACTCTACGCATTTTTTTTTTGTGTTTATTAAAAATAATAGGTAAGCAAGAATCTCCGTAACCGTAGGGTTTGTGCAATTCAGTTAAAAGTTCTATCACGTCGAGGTAGCTCACGCTACGCCAACGCCGCATCTACCGTACCATAAAGCACAGATATTTATGGTACACATAATCTTACAAAGGAAAAACCAAGAGCGCTGCTACATAGTACAAATTTTGGATGACAGATAGCACCTTTACTTAATAGTGTATAGTTTTCAAAACGTGCGGAAGTTTGTGAGAGTATTTATCCTCTGATTTTGTAAATACAAAAACAAACTGTAATCAACTATCAACTGTATAATTAAAAAAATTAATATTGGTTTTAGGGCAAAAAAAACAAAGATAAAATTAATTTAGTTATAAAATTCCATTGCTTTAGCAAAAACTGGATATAATAAGTATAATATCAACATGGTGACTCGTTCATCCTTGTCTGGGAGAGCATAATGTCCAATGAACGTATTGTGAGGGCATTGATGCTGACACCCAAATAATTAAACTCGCACCCTAACCAATTTAAATTGGTATAGAGTGCAATTTTTGAAATCCCCTTACTTTACAGGGGACAAAACAATTATAAATTAAGACCATTTTATGTGTTTACATTTATTTAAGACCATTATACACTAATGTATTAAAATTTTGTAAATGCTTTCGTGCCTTATTGCCCTTATTAGAAATGTAATATGTAGCCAAGGTCTATAATTACAAATATATAGATGTTGATCTATGGCTTTGCATACAATTCAGTAATTAATAATTGAACAAAATAAAATAACTGATGAGGTTCTGCCTGTTGAAAAAAGTTTGTCAATCATTACCTTTATACCCGAAGTGCTGTCTATCACATGTTATTGCATGTGTTTGTTTTCCTGACTCACATCTATCGTCCTTTCTGATCATACAGGTGGGTAATCCTTTTCCGATAATGCTATGTGACAAAGAAACGGAAACTGTCATTTTGGTTTCCTCGGTGAATCACAGTGCTGCTATTGATGAAGAGATACAAAATCCGGAAATAATAACATACTCCAATGGGACAAAGGAGGCTTTGATGCTCTAGACGAAAAGTGTGTCAAAATTTCTACCCAACATAGAACAAAAAGTTACCTATGGCTATATTATATCGTTTTCTAGACATACGTGCAGTAAATTCATTTGTATTGGTTCACCGTTTCCAACAAAATGACGTTTCTCAGCTCTCTTTTATAAAACATTTTGTAATCTCGTAAAGCCTCACATGAATAACCGAGAGCTAACATTCAAAGAGTGCTGGGTATCCCTTGTAACATAGGTACCGAAGAAAAACCTGAGAAGATGAAATTATGCTCTTTATGTAGGCCTAAGAAAAAAAATGGAAAACGAGCTACCAATGCTACTTGTGCGAAAATCCTGTGTATTGGAATGCACTTGGAAGTATACCTACATTGCGCTGAAGAAGTGTAAATTAAAAAACCAAAAAGTTTTTTTTTTTTCCAAAAAAAAATATTTGAATGTTTTCAAACACAAGTATTGCAACTTATTACAATTTCCTTATAAGTGTGGTCAAATTTACCATTTGTGATTTTTTTAAAGTGATATACCTACTATATAGGCTATATATATTTTTTTGAAATATTGAAATATCTATGAAGAGTTCATGTATAATTAAAACTAATATAGAGTATTTTTAGTTTGCAATATCCATTTATTATGTAACTTTAATCCTGGGTATTATCTTTAAAAATAGATTTAAAATTTTAGTTATTATGTAATATTTATTTAATAACTAAACTTTTCATATAACCATTATTATTGCAGCACATACAAAGATATGAGATTACAAATATAAAGTATCAATGATGAGGCAGTTAAAAATGAAATACTTCCGGGTTTGTAGTGACCATGGAGGCAAGTAAGTTACACATTTTCCAATCATAAAATAGTAGGGTCACCACTTAAGAGGCGGCTCGCCCGGGCGTGTTGCAGGGCTTCTTCCGACGCAGCATCCAGAAGCAGATCGAGTACCGCTGCCTGAGGGACGGAAAGTGCCTCGTCATCAGGCTCAACAGGAACAGGTGCCAGTACTGCCGGTTCAAGAAATGCCTCGCCGTCGGCATGTCAAGGGACTGTGAGTAGCTCCGCCTTGCGCGTATTTACTTCCCTGAGCCACTTTTTGGACTGGCATCCCTATGCCACATTTGAATTTCATTTTAGTTGTTTAGGTAAAAAATTGTTAGATAATCTAAAAATTATTCTCACAAGCTTCAAGCAGGATCATACGCAGAATTTCATTTGAGCGGGAGGGGGAATACTTTGCCACCTGTTTGCTTTCAAATTATTTTCATTTTTTGGTGGGAATGCATACGCCCCTGGCTTTAAGTAAGGGGGAATAAAAATCACAATATTGTTAAGTTTTGGTTTCTCTTTCTTTCACAAGCTTAAGTAGATTAATGTTTTGAGCACTCACTTTTTACTGGATAACGTGATAAATCACTTCCTTGTGTGTAGTCTGTAGGAACAAGAGAAGAACTGTCCATTATAGCCCCCTTCATTCCTAACTCGTAATGACTTGTTAGGCTGGTTCAGGTGTAAGTTGAGCTAGACAGGTGACAGTGACATGTCACAAATTTTAATGAAGTTTTTAACCTAACTAGCGAACAACAAATGCTTTTCATCAAAGATTAGTTATTTCACTCCAGTTTCTGTGGGAATTTTTTCCGTCAGTTTGTAGCTGGTAGAAAATAAAATTTATGAACAAGAGGTATTTTTCCAACAAATCAGCTGTGCAGAGTGAGGGATGTAGTGAAATATCTTTAAAACAGTCCAGAAAAATTCTTCAATTTTGGTACTAGTTCAGTCTCACACACCGTGTATATTTTTACATATTTTAGTTTAACTATAATTTTTATTTCACTTCATAATCATAGCATATTTTATTGCAAATGTTGTCACTAAATACATGCTACAGGTTATATCAGAATTCAGGCAAGTATTCACAAATGAAAAATTTTTATGCGACTAATTTCATAGTGGTCACTAAATAGTTCTTTTTCTTTATTTAGACGGCTGGATATTGAAAATAACTTAACGTTTATAATTCCATTATTGCATAATTTCAATAATTTTTCATAAAAACCTGTAATTAGAAAAATAAAACATTATTTTGAACTTATATCCAACTTAAAATGCCTTGTAGAAATTTTCAAATATATAACCAACCAGGAGAAATACTTTAAAGTGAAGTTCAAAAGAACCCTGTTTCATTGGCTCAAATAGGACCAGAGGCAATACGATATAGTGAATGTCCGGGTCCGACAGATAATTTAAGAAAAATCAATACCAGGCAATCTTTTTACAGAAAATAACCTTTATAATCACACTTTTCATACACATGGGCACAGGCGAGTGTTAGTTCTTGAGAAATTAACTTGTAAGCTTCAGTTGAAATATTAGTGTTATTTTTTGTTCATTTATTCCTGTAAATAGGAACAGGGTATGTGCAGACCAGAGTTAAAAGGAGCCAACTTAGTGAGGTTATACTATACTTTGCATTGAGCCTCCATAAGGTTGTTAGACATACTATTATCATGGACTCATAATATATCATGGTGCTTTACCCATTATCAAGCCTTTTATACCATGCATCATAATGAAGCAGTCATTGAATACTTATTTTTTTTAAACACATTCTCAATTACATTGCTTACATTTGTTCAGTCTTTATGGATGTAAAGGTGTTCTAAATTTTTCATGATGGAAAACCTATAATTTTTTTTTTGACTTGATAACGTCTTATAAATCAATGAACGCCGGCTGCACACATGAAAAAGCATGACTCATTGTCACGTTCCGCCTGAGCCGAGCGTGCAAGCGAGAGCGCGGAACAAGCGATAGAGAGGCACGAATGCCTAAGCGTTCGGCTTGTGTTATTTAAATTAAATTTGCAAAAACTGTAAATAATATTTGAAAATTAAAAAGTATGCAATTTTTCATAAATATTTTCTTATGACGTTATCACGTAAAATTATTGTCCGTAAATATACATTAAACAGCATATTGAGGATTGTAAAAAAATGTAACACAATTCTGTGGCAGCATACCATAATTGTGAATTATTCCTTGTACAAGTGTACCATTCTTATGAAAGTCATGTTCAAGCATACCATTTTTATGAAAATCCTGTACCTGCATACCATTATTACAAACAAAATGTGAAAACAGACCATAACATGAATGTGCATGCCCTATGGCGTGCGGCAGCGGTGCGGTACGGTCGCGTGCCCAAGCGGTCGAGGGAGCGCTGCGGGGAGGAGCCGGGCCGTGTGTCCACCACGGAGCCCGACCCGCCCCCCGACACGGATGCCAAGCAGCTGGTGCTGGCCGTGTCGCAGGCGTTCCTCGCCCACTGCGGCTACACGGAGGAGCGCACGCGCGGCCTGGTGCGCAAGCCCATCGCCCAGCCGGTGAGTGCCCGCCACACGGTCACGATGGCAGTGCCATCTAGCGAGCGGTTGTGGTCATGATCACTTCGTAACAGTTGTGGAACTAAGTGGTGTTGATTTCTTTTCAAAGCCTAAATTTACTAATTTTTTACATACTGTCAATAATACAGCTTCAAAATATTGGAGTACAATGACATAGGCTCACACACGATCTTTACGTTTTGCTTGAAAAATGTTGTGGTTTGAAACGGATATTTTTTTAAGAATGTAATTTACTGAGGACAATATTATGAGAAAAGGAAGCAGTTATGCTCAGTAAATTTTTTTTTTTCAAATTTCAGCATAAACCATGCACTTTTACCATCCGGCATTTATAATTTCAAACAATTGTCTAACTGAATAGCATGTTACCAAGTAACTGTTAAAATAGCAACACATAACTAAGTTGGCAAATATGCTATTTCTCTTGCGCATAGACACAGACAGAGTTATGTGCAGCTTCTTCTAGTGTCAAGTGTGTTGCAATGAAAGATGCTTCTACTATCTAGGGGTTGTGTTAAAAGTTAATTCCACACCTTATTCATGCCAATAAGCATTTGTACCCATTGCCTCAGCACACCTTCCTCTTACAAGAAGTGTTCTGCTGAATTTGCACTCTGTGGCGGCCCTGGGCCATTTACTTTTGTGGGGCACTAATATTATGGGCCTGGGAAGTATAAAATGGTTTCTCAAATGGGCAGTTTGAGGGGCCCTCTCCCAGAAAACTTGAAAAATAAACTCTTTTAAACAATGTTTTTAAGCCAACCAGGAACTTAAATTTTGATGTTGGTTTTGCTAATTTATCTTAAGAAATGTTGATATTCTTTCGGAATAAATTATACTCAAGACATTTTTAGTAATATTAACAACCAAATTTTGGTGAAATTGTATTATTATATGTGACAATAAAATCTTTGAAAGTTTTTATTGTACAAAATAATCATGAAAACTCAATTGATGTTGAAATGTACTGACCAGCACTTTAGAATTACATGCTAATAACAAATTAATACAGTACTTATTTTCCTCATTAATGTCTATATTTTTCCCAGAAAACTAGACAAACAAGGAAAATAGAAAGAAAAAGGGATGCTTGCGGGGCCCTGCTAATTGCTCCTGCTCGCACTTTACAGAATGGTTTTAAAGACAGGTCAAGTGACCTGATGGTGCTTTGGTGTTAACCTTGTCAAGCTACTTGACATCAGTCCCAATACCACTTAATATTTTGTAAACATCATCAGAGATGATTAAGGGAGAGTGTGAGAAAGGAGCACTGATGGAATGAATGAGTGGGGAGAATGGGAGCACCCAGAGAAACCTAATTGGCTCGTGGCTCCGCCATGTTTCTCACTTGAGAAAAATCCTTGTTTATGACCCTCCAGGAACCAAATCCTGATTGCCTCAGTGGGATGAAAGTGATCTGACCTCTCAACCCCTGGTCCCATCACTTGGTTCGAAACGTAAGCAGTGAAGACGTAACCAATACCAAACTGCATCATCACGTGGTCATGTTTGTGGAGGCGGTGTGGTCTACTTGTGGGACTCGCTGCGAACTGTTGCAGAGCTGCTCGGGCGCGGGGAGCCCCGATGATCCCGAGGTCGCCAGCTCGACAGCCGAGTCCCTGGAGCAGCAGAGGGTGTGGCTGTGGCAGCAGTTCGCCACACACGTCACCCCCAGCGTGCAGAGGGTGGTGGAGTTTGCCAAAAGAGTACCAGGTCATTACTGCACAGCATGCTTCCTTCCATTAATGTGTTCTGTTTTTATTTTCATAACATCGTCAAAAGTCTGTCAAGTTGGTGATTTGACCTAAATTATACACAATGTCATGATAAATTGAAGGGTCTGTATCAGAATGGATCTATGTATTTCTATTACAAAAGGTTTTCGGGAAACAAAGAAAGAAATTATTTTAAAAATGCATAATTATTAGTTTGAAGTCTGTAAAATTTGTGTTATAAAGGAATGGAGTACAGTGAGATAGAGCTGGCATATTCCAAATAGAGCAAATATTTTTACACAGGAATCAATTTTTTTGGAGCTAGACTCTTCAATTGGGGTTTAATGTCTCAAGAGCATTGGAGACAGATGAAGGGTGAAATTATAGACTGTGCAGCAACCATATAAATCGGTAGGGAAAATGGGAGCACCTCGATTAAAAATTAAATATTTTATTTGGGTTTGATGGTTTCTTACGAGCGAGGTCATAAGAGAAGTAACACGTAGTGACACAGATCAGTAATACTGGAGAAGCGATCGGCCATTGTCTGTACATAGAACTGAACCATACCAGCATTTTCCTGGACTGACTTTAGGAAACGGTTGAAAACCCAAAAGCAGGCTGGTCGCTCCGGTATTCGAACCCGGCCTCTGTAATGTGAGTGTCCATTGTCTTACCACTGCGACACCTTGCACCTTGCTCCATAGGGAGTGCCTCGCATCACAGCAAGTTCTGCCGGGCTCCCCAGTTGGGAAAGATTTGGTTTTGACCCAACAGCTAATAGAACCTCCATGCCCTCAATGAGAGGCAAGTGATCTGAACACTCCATCACAGTGGCACCCAACATTTAATTGCATGTTTACTAATGAATGTATATCTTGGTTATGCTGTACTTGCCATTATGATTTACTATTAGACATATATGTATAAATATAAATACATAAACACATATATCTAAATTAGTTGATGATTTATTATCAGTACATTTATTACATATTACTTTTTCTGAAATAACTCTGTAACCTAACATTTAAACAGTGAAGCCTATTATTGGTTCTATACATGTAAACTAGGGAAGGGCCTATCAAATACTCAAATACCATAAAATCCTTAGTATTCAAAGGATTCGATATTCAAGGGAAAATATTCAAAGAAAAATATTAGAGGAAGTAAAGTAAATATAAAATTCAACACTGATAATCTCTGAGGTCGATTTTTCTCTTTCAGACCTATCCTGTTACCTTTTCCCAAGATAGTATACTTTTAACATGTAATTATATAACAAAATTGATTCTGGAAATATAGATTGTGAAACAATTTCAAGGGTTAAAGGTTTCATTACAGTCAATATTTACCATTTCTGTACATCATTTTATTTTTGACCCTTTGGACATAGATTCGGATTCAAGGGGTATATTTGAGATACTCATTGGAATTTGAATTCGAGAAAAAATTGGGATTTGACTCATCACTAGTGTAAACCAATTCAATTTGTCTTTGTTATTAATTTACTAAAGGATTGATTGTTCATATAACACCTTAGTAAAAAAAAGATTATTTTTAGATCAGATTTTCTGAAATTTTTACAACAAAGAAAAATACCAATACCTTATTGTTAAGATAGCTATTCGGACTAAATGCACATGAAACCATTCTAGTATTTTATGCCGCCCCCCGAGCTACCTAGGGACCATGAATGAGTTGGGTGTGAGGTACCTGGACCTGCGCCGCTGCCGGCAGGTTTCTGCGAGCTGAGCCAGGACGACCAGCTGATCCTCATCAAGGTGGGGTTCTTCGAGATATGGCTGGGCCACGTGGCGCGCCTCAGCAGCGACTCCTCCCTCACCTTCGCCGACGGCACCTACGTCACCCGCCAGCAGATGGACGTCATCTACGACGTGAGTGGGCTGCGTCGCTTCCTCCGCCGCCACGCGGAACAAGTCCGCTCGTGCGCTGGGCTTCTGCCAACACTCATCATTCTATTCCAATTGAATACCTATCAAATTATTCATGAGCGTTGAATATTTTTCTAATCTTTTTTTTAACATAGTTATACTTTTTTCTTCTTCATATTTCACAGGAGACTATGAAAAGTTGATGCAAAATACAATAAAATGAAAAAGAGAGAAGTTTACACGATGAGCCTGAATTTGATTGACAAACTTGGGCTGCAGTTTCATCGAGTAAAAATAGACTGGTGTACATTTTAAAATAATGACAAAACTAATTATAATGAAACTCCAAGCATATGCATTATGTTTAATTTAACAAAGTTATGCAAACACTGCAAATTTTGTCGCTGAAGTAAAATCATTTAATGGAAATGATTTAGGTTAACACCCTCATTTCGTATAAATTTTGGTGACGCGGAGACATAATGTTTTAAAGGCTGATTTGTAATCTACGTATCAAAAGTAACGAAAAAAGGTTGCCTTGTGCAAAGCTCACAAAACTAGTTTTAAAACGGCTTCCTAAAATCAGGGGCATTGATTGTTAAAGTTGTTGACATGCAAATGAAGGTGTTTTGAAGAAAATATTTACATAATTAGTAATTAAACTGAAACAACTGCATCTTAAAGAACATAAATGTGAATGCTCAACCAACGATATGTGTCATCAAACACCACAAGAAAAACTTTAACTGTGAGGAAATATGTATTATGCCATAAAACATAATTAAGTATATTTTGCTTTAGGTTCCACAGCTTACAAAATTTAGCATGTAAAGTGTGATGAATGCATTTCAATTCTTGAAGTCACCACGCCTCAACACACAGCCGCTGGAAACAGGATGTCCCATTTACAGTGGATTACATACATGTATCATAGCATTGATGGGCATAAGTAGTTGTATTTATGTTGATGTAAGTGCAGGCAGTTTTTAAAGTCTTCCACTTTTAAAATGCAGTCTTCTATTTTTAAGAACTAAATTTTGTGAACTGTAGAACCTAAGGTAAAACATCCTTTGATTAACAAGTTATTCTTTTGACAAAATGTTTCCTAACAAATTAAAATGTGTGTGGTGTTTGATGATACGTATTGTTTGGTCAGCATTCACATTTATGTGCTTTAAGTTACGTCTGCAGTTGTTTTAGTTTAATTATTACTTCAAACCTTTATTTGCATGTACATCACCTAACAATCTGTGCCCCTGATTTTAGGTAGCTGTTTCAAACTGAGTGTTGTGAGTGTCGCACACTTGCCAGGCGTCAAATTATTTTGTTCTAAATTTTATTTAAGTTCCTTGCAAAAAGGTGGGGTATAGGGTAGTACACCAAGGCAACCTTTTTGTGACTTTTGACATGTAATTTATAATCAGCCTTTAAAAACCACATTATTTCTCCATGTCACCAAAATTTGTGGGAAATAAGGGTGTTAAACTAAATTATTTCCATTAAATAATTTTACTTCAGGGACAAGATTTACAGTGTTTGTAGAACTTTGTTCAGTTAGATGCTTGGCATTTCATCATAAATAATTACTTTATTATTTTTTAAAAACCAGCAGTTCAGCTGCAACTTAAAAGGTGTAGCCTATGTATACCAGTCCTGTGAATGAGGTCCACTTACTGTATATTTAGGCGATGAATAAAAAAAAGAGTGCTTGTAACTCAGTTCATGTAATAGATGTGAAATTCTTTGGCAATTCAAACCTTGACTCTTAAGTATCGTAAGTCTATTGTAACGGTTAATCGGCAGAGAGAGAATAAGAGCGCTAGCAGATAATGTTCTAAATAAACATGAATTAAAATAATTATTACTTCAAAATAACTGCTCAGTATATCAATAATTATTGATCAATCAATAATGATTAATTAACAATTTTTTAATAAATATCCAAACTAGGATTGATGATAATAAATTAATTATTAATTTAATTTGATATTATGTATAGGTTACATGTATTTGAGCATTCTAATATACTGATTTTGTAGTTCTGCAAATATCACCTAGTCATTGAGTTATAGGGCAACAGATTCTGCCAATAGGCTACATAGACATACTGCAATGCATTCATAGGCATTGATGATGTTCTGCCGTTGAATGAATGAACAATGAGTAACATGTCCGCCGCTCCGCAGCGCGAAAACTAAACGGCACAGACCTACCTAACAGTAATTCTTTACTTTATATCCATATTGCCACAAAGTGAAAATAAAAACAAATAATATTCCATGTATTGGATTTGTTTTAACTTTTTTTTAACTAGTATATTCTTAGTTAGACTGAAAATATTTACATGCTCGTGGGCTCATAATTATAATACAGTATGTTATTTAGTTCCTCAAATAATTCATGACAAATAATTACCCTGCCAAACTAAAGCATGGAAAAGCATTATACCAGCAAAAAAATATTTAGCTAAACAGCTAAAACAATACTCATATAACTCTGTTTAGCAATACTGAATTACACAGGTAATTAAAATAATATGTAGTTTAAAAAAAACACCATTTTCTTGCATATATGGCCCGTGTCACGATGCACAACAATAAGCTCAAACCCTGTTGTGTTGCCTCTGCCTCTGCCCGGGTGGCGTCAAGCGCAAGCGGGTCCCTACCGCCGTGACCCGCCTATCCCTGCAGCATGGCAGGGTTAAACCTGAGCCGCACGCTACCATGTGGAGCCTCCACAAAGAAATGGACTTTGACAAGTTTTCTGCACTGTTTGCTACCTATTAGTGTCATAAATTGTTTCACAACAATGTTTCACGAAAACGTTGCATTAAAATTCATCCCTAAAATATTACCCCATGACGTCGAAAGAAGGTTCACTTCAAAAATTATACATTTGAAATATTGAATTGAACATCAAATATTCACGAATATTAAATATAAAATTATTCACGAAAGTTGAAAATTTTTTGAATACTAGCAGACCCTGACCTAGCGAGCCTGAAACGTTTGGCAGTTCGCAGTGGTTTGGGCCTGTAGCACAGTCAACCAGCAATGAACGTCAACCTGCTTTTGAAATGTTCGCATTTATTCAAATAGGAGGCTGCAAAATCTTGTTTCTGATATTGGTGGCATCTGTGTTAAAAATTCCAGCTTCTACCAGCATCTTCAGACCATTCTTTAAATTATGGTGTATGATGGTGGCTGCATTTTAGGTACTCACACAAATTCAGATTTTTTTTTGTTCAATATGCTATTACTATGTTTGTACAAATGATTTCAAAACCTATGTACCATCAGTTAGAGCTATTTTATTTCAAAATTAAAATACTTGATTACTTATGCAGCGTCCAGAACAATAAAGATGCCCTGTTACAAAAGAGAAAACACAAAATTAATCATGGATATTAAAACTGATGTCAGCATGTGTGTATGGTATTCAGCACAAAACATAAAATAACAAATAGGTGTTGAAGCTGGTCACACTTGTTGGTTGACAATGCCCTTCGGTTTAACCAGCGTGAGAAAACCAGCAGCTACCAACGCCAACAGTGAAAGTAAAACCAGCACTGATAACCCACGTTCATTGTGTGGCAGGTATAGTGAGTGTTCTTTAGTGTCGTTCATCTGTACGCTTGCAGTACAAAAATTATATTTTGTTATTTTTGAATCCAAAATGGGATAGCAGTGACACATGAGCACCTAAAATATCAGTTTTAAATGTCTTCAGACTTACTCCAAGCAGCTCTTGTTACCAGTAGACATTAAATAGATTAAATATAATATATTGTTACGAGATGGCCAGAGGCTGGAGCAGCACGCTGCCGCACTTATCGTATATGATAGCATATGTGGATCTAAGAAAAGTGGCTTGAGGGGATTTTTCTGATTGAAGCTTACATGGGATAAAATGACGTTCTTGGGAAAAACTGGGAAAAATATGTTTTGGATAATGAATTAGAATCAAATACAAGAAGATTTAAAATTCAGTCTAGAAATTAAGAGATTTTGTAGTCAGTAACAACCAGTATTAAATGCTGCATTTTGTTGCTTTTTCTCTTAACGTTGTTATCCAGAGCACTTTTGACGTTCGCAGCAACAGGACAAACGTGCAACTGTTGCAGACAGAGTTCGTTTCTTCGCTGTTCCATTTTGTGTCGACATTCAGCGCGCTCGCGCTGAGCGACACGGAACTGGGGCTCTTCTCGGCGGTCGTGCTGCTCACTGCCGACAGGCCGGGTGTCACCGACCTCAAGACCATCGAGCACCACCAGGACCGGCTGATCGAAGCCCTCAGAGTCCAGGTACAGTGCACCTGAACCTACCTGCACATTCTTCAAACCAACGCTGCCTGTAACACTGAATATAATCCACAGAAAGCATAGCCAGGTATATATCCCGTTCAGTTGCCAGCGATTTGAGAAGTCTCATTAAAAAGTGCTACGTTCAAAATGACTTGCCACTTCAATGTGTCCTTTCTTTTATAAAGTTTATGAGAGAGATTTGATGTAAAAGTAACATATTTATGTTTGTAATAATTTCACAATACATATGATGTAAACATGCACACAAAAAGTCACTGGGTCTATGGCAATGTTAAAATGACAATCGGACAGAGGGATATAGAAAGTAGATTTTAAGCACGGCATATTAGAATTCTAAAGATGACCCAACTGAAGCAGCAACTTCACCACACTTGCAGGTCAGGTCAAACGGTTACTTGCAGGTCAAACAGTAAGGGAGTGCACTAGCTGCAATCAGGCAGAGGTCCCGATTCATGTCCGGACCAGGGATTTATATCTTCTGGGAAATTTCCTTCCCAAGTTAAGTACCTACTGGGTGTAGTGTTTTCCTTTTACCTCTGTGCTGCAGAAGCGGTGGGTAGCCACTGCACTATCATCTTACCCTCCTAGCCACATTTCCAAGGGAATTCCTGGGGTCTAAAACAACTCTGAGCTTATCTTACAATTGTATTGTTACGAATGCAAGAGACAAGACTGCGATGCGCGCCAGGTTCAGAGTGGGCTGGCGGCCACGCACGGCCACTGACGTCACACACCATCAACTGACGTCAGGTATGACGCGTGCCTGGCCAGATTACAAGGGTCCTCGCTACCACCCCCCTTTTCCCCTGGCTCCCCGTCCACCATCCTGCCTTGGACTGCTGTCACCTTTAGCGGCCTGGGAATACCGGGCTTACAGAGGCCGCCATGAGGAGTGGCGTGAATAAGCGTCGCTGTTCTGGGTGTTTTGGGCATCGGGCTGGCCCGGGGTGATGTGCAACGTCACAGCTGCGCTCGTACGAAAAGGATGCCACGGGTCTGGCCTCTGTGGATGTTCAGAGAGTTTGGAGAGTTCTGAGAGTAAGGGAGAGAGTCTCCCCCTCGGGAGTGATACTGGCGATACCTGTGCGATCAGCGAGAGCAAGGTGAAGAGGGCAAGAGGGGTGGCTGAACGAACCGGATTTATCAGGAGGCTATACCTGCGATTAAAGGTCTGGCGAGCCAGTCGGATGCGACGAGCGATAGTTGATAACTGCGCTGTGGCGCGGCGTGGGTGAGTGTGCATTGAAAGCGAACAGAGGAGGACAGAAGAGCGAGCCACTGTGGTGCCAAGCTCCCATGGAAAATATTAATGTTTCAATGATCAGTGTAAGAATAATTGTTGTGGACAGAGATCTTGAGTGAAGTAATTAAATTTATAGTGTAGACATTAATAATAAATAAAACTGTACTAATTAGGCTATCCCTTACGAACCCAGTAGTTCTCCCCACATAAATAGAAACAGTATTTTACAATTCCTAAAAAAATAGTAGTTTTGGTGTGGTGAAATATTGTACGCAAGTTTTTTATTTTATTTGAAATTTATTTTAAAATTATATCAGAATATTTTTTAAATGGTGTAATATTTTAGTTATTACAAAACTTAATATTAAAAAGTAACAAAATTGTGTTTTAATAAGATTTAACTGTATACTAATCATCGTGCTACAAATGATACACTTTGGTCAAACTGTGACGACGAACTACAATCTCTCTTCACGGTTGCACACTGACCGAAGTGGCGAAACTGCGAACAGGGTGATCACGTAGATTTGTAATCAAATCTCCCTGACTTTCCGTGACCAAAACTTCAAATTAACCAACTTAACAATTTTCTGAAATAAATAATCAAAAGCCAGTCCCCACCATTCCCAAAGTTGGTATATTTTGCTCTCCACTTTCTTTATCTCAGACTCTTGCATCTACTATTTTAGTGTGATCAATAAGCATTAAAACACCACTTTAAAAAAATGCTTTCACTGTCTGGATGATGGCAGACTGGAGCATGACCCTCAAATTACTATCACTAGGGAATTTTCATTACTCTTTCCCTGACCAATTTCAACTTCCCTGATTTTTTTCCCTGACCAATACCTAAATTCCCTGATTGTTCTCATTTTACAGTAAGTGGACACCCTGGTAAATAATTGGACTCAAATCCAAAAGGATGCAAGTTTGAATCCCAGTTTATCCATTCTGATTTTGGTTTTTCCATAGTTTCCCAGAAATCACTTCAAGTCAATGCACCAATTCCTTCCCCAGCATCCTCGACTGGTTTCATGTACGTATGCGTGACTAGGGATGGCAAATCTTTTCAACACATTGATATATCAGTTTATATAACTTTCAAACTTTTACCACTGCTTTACTTATTATAAAATTATAATTTAAGCATAAGTCATATTGAGTTCTTGATACATCTAAGTTACTATAAAGGCATTATCTTATATAAGTTTAATATTGTTATTATTCAACAATACCTTCTCTGTTTCGATAGTTTAATTTTTCATTTTTGAGTAATATATAGTTTATTATTGTTACAGACTTCTGAAGATGTTCAAGCGAAACAGAAACCAACTAAAATGTAGAAAAGAGAATGAACAATAAAAAAAAACTGAAAAAATTACTTAGCTTTATTTGATTTTGCTGGTAAGAGCAAAACCTGCTGTACATAATTTAACTATAATGGTCAACCTGTCACTGCATTGCAGCGCTTCAGCTTACCAGCCTATGAAATTCCCTTATGTGAACTTCAATATTTCTTTTTTATTTCTCTTCCTTTTATATATTAATTTGTTCTACATGAAGCCTTCTGTCAACCACTTAATTATTTTTCTGCCAAAACTATTTACAGATATTTTTTTTCCCTTCAAAAATATTAGATTAACGAAATTTGGTAATATGGTAACAAAATATTGGCACTAAAATATATCACGAACCTGAGCTGGTGACGGCCGGTTGCAGGTGGGTCGGACGCACGCGGGCGACCCACAGGCGCTGGCCGGTCTGCTGGTCAAGCTGCCCGAACTGCGGGGCCTGGGCGCCAAGCACTCGGCCCACCTCGACTGGTTCCGGCTCAACTGGGCCAAGCTCAGGCTGCCGCCGCTCTTCGCAGAGATCTTCGACATTCCCAAGTGCGAAGAGGATCTGCAGTGAAAGAAGGTGCGCCGGGCTCGCTCGCGACGGCACTGTTCCCGAAACTCTCCCTGCAGCCAATTACATCCAATGAACGAATGAAATGTGATTAAAACCTGGTCGACATGTTCATGTTAAAGGTTGATGAGATGAGAACGGAGCAGATACAAACTAATGCTATGTCGGCCATATTTCCCACCAACAATAAAATTTGGCTTCGATCCCGCGTGGTTTTGAAAATCGGATTGGTTTAAGTGGGAGACAATTGCATGTACTTCATGCAAAAAAAAAAAAAAGTTTGAATGATGTGACGAAGAATAGAATTAAAATGAAAACGCGCAGAAAATTTGTGTTACATAAATGTTTTTATAATTGTTTATTTAGGTTAGTTGATATACATGAAAAGAAAAATCTTTTGAACCTAAATGAGCTTTAACAGCTTGTAAATTGAGATAGTCGTAGCCAATAAAGCTCACACTGATAGTCATCAGTGAGCAAATTCGTGTTAAAATTATTAATCATATAATTTTTAAAAATAAATTTAGTGTTAATTTATAGATAGCACCTTAGGGGGGACGGGGAACTGATATTAAAGCATGTGGCTTCAGGTGATTTGATGTGAAATGACCTTAGTGCAAATACATTACAAGACACAAACTTCCAAGTAAAATTCCAACAAACTTACGTAAAAAGCAGAATTTACTGTAAAAATGTTTTCTGCACAAAGTGTAATGTAACTAGCACTGCTAGCCTAAAAGTAAAGTAAGTAATAAAAAAACCCACCAAACTTGCAAACTACATAATTCGTAATTATATATTGTTAATTGTGACCAGGCAAATGAATGACTATCCATTAGTATATCTAACTTAAATACACAATTGAATATGCCTCTTGTATTTGATTAGGGTTAGCAAAAACTGTTCCAGATTATCAAGTGAACAATGAAACTACATACTGTTTTAAAACAGTAGAGTAAGACACTAGTATGACTAGTACTAATACAAATAAGTAACCAAGATAATGCACAGTTCCCTGTTTTCCTCATTATTCATATCAATGGGACCCTAAACAGTTCAGTCCAGTCCGTGCGAAGTTTTGTGGATTAACAAATTTTCCAAAACATGTGTGCTGCATATTACATAACTGCAAACAGTGGCCCTCCGTGAACCTGAAGTGATTTACTAGAAAGTCGGGCACCATTCGCTGTGGTATATTTTACATATTGAACATGAAAGGGTTGAAACAAACACTACATTCAGTGATGTACTGTGGTTCGTAACATCCAACACAATGATCTGAAATAGAAGCTGTCACTGTAACACAGGACGCACTGTAACGACTGCCTGCTTCACACGAGGGGAGCTGGCAAGGAAACAAGTTTTGCGAGATGGAATCACCACTTTACATAGTCGGCCAAGCAGCTCAAAGAGAAGTGAGGTGGGCTTAGGAAAATTACTGTACAATATATTTGTGATTGTAAGATATTTCCAATGTTTATTGAGGATGAGGATGCTGTAAGGCTACTTACTGGATGGGAGAGGGCAGATTAAATGTTTACTATGTATAAAATAAGGTATCACTATTGACAGGTGCTGCAGCAAACATTAAAACTTTGCTGAATATTGTACTATGATGAACAAAACAAAGACTCGGGTAACACCCAAATAGATTATTTATCTAAAAATGTCTGAATGCATCCGTCAGAAAGTGACATACAGTAAAGCCTCGTTTATCCAGCCCCCATTGATCTGGGTAATCTGGATCCAATTTGTAGACATTTAATGTTCACGTAATTTTTTTTAACTATGTTAGCAAGAATGAAATGCTAGGTACACCAAATATTCAATTTTTAGTTTGATTAAATTTACAGTTCCTGTGTAGATTGTAGAATTATGGAAATAAAATTATTTTGTTGACATTAAGAAAGCGCACCAGCTGACAAACATCATGGTGTACCGAGGTGTCAACCCGACATCACTTCCGCTGAACTATTAATGATAAAATGTTTGCGTGCTTCATTCAAACATCATACATGTTTGAAACAGAACACAGAAGATAAATTTTTTTTAAGAAATGGTGCAAAAAGTACTTTTTATATGTTTTTTTGATGTCATGTACACAATATAGGGCATGTATACTAAGAATTTTTGTTACCAAACCTAGTATTTTATCATAATAAACAGCAAGTCTGCTTATTTAAGGATTTTTTTTGCTTTGCTTATTACTGATATAACCCAGATAATTCAGATTTTTGATTGTCCAGATTGCCTTTGGTTGCAGTTAGTCCGGATAAACGGGGTTAAACTGTATCTCGACCAGAGAGTATCAGCCTGACACACTGTCCAATGACTGAAACCACCATGTGTTCTCTGTTCCAGGGTCCCCTCTCGACCGGCCGTGTCACTGCAGCTTATGCGCCACGCGAGACGGCGTGGGCTGGCGCTCTCCCTCCTTCTCTTTGCTCAATGGTTAGTGCTGCGGGTCGTCGCAATACACCTCCTAGACACAATCTATTTTTATTGTTAAGTATGTCTCTAGGCCTAGAAATAAGTTTTCACTCTTGTCTTTGATCGTTACGAAATGCTCATCTCTGCACGAGGCAGCTCGACGGCCTTGTCGCGTCCTTACGTTTGTCGCTTGTGAGGAAACCAACACTTTGGTCGGAACTTTCAGGTGTCGTCGGACAACTCGCAAGCTCACGTACTTCAAAACATATCAATATTATAATACTGTAAACATTAATTAAGGTAGAAAAGCCACAGCTGACAAATCTTAAGATGATAATACTCCTGTCATGATGTATATTTGATGTTGTGTATTTGTACATATTTATTAATAGTGCTCAGATGTCCCAAATACTACTCATTAACTAAGTACATATTCTTCAGGAATGTGGGTGGGGTGGGTGAATGTATTAAATTTTTTTATTGTTTCTTCTTCGTGGTCTAATTTTTCTCATCAGAATATGAAACAGGGAGTGGGGATGTGAAGCTGCTTAGTTTTTGGTTATCTTTACAAAAGACATTACTATCACATCATGTGTTCAAATCAAGACAGAAGCTGTTGAAATAATAAAAGGTGGTGATTTGATGAAGAACGAAACAATCTGCTACTTTCTCATTCTAGTTCTACATATGTATGTATTGCTGTCCTGGTTATCAACAAAGTACAAAATATTTTATTACTACCAGATTATATCTGGAGTTTTTGTGTGTATGTAAAGCTACAACAAATTTTAATCAAATTTGCTAACAGTATCTGTTGTCCTCCATGACTAGATTAATTTTTCCTGATCTCATTTTGTATTTTATATAATTTAGACTTCTTCAGAAGAAACTACATGAAAATTCCTGTACAGAGGCATTCAAGATGACATACAAAACTCAACACTTTGTAATGGTTTAAAATAATTTTCAGTTGTAGTTACACTGATAGTAAGATAGTTAACAGAAAACCAAATGTTAATTGGCATTTATGTTTATATGTAACGCTACAAAAATTTGTAATCAAATTTCCTATCAGTATCTGTTATCTTCCGTAACTAGAATATTTTTCATGATCTCATTTTATATTTCAAATAATTTAGCTTTCTTCAGAAGAAACTAAATGGAAATTCCTGTAAAGTGGCATTCAAAATGACACACAAAACTTAACACTTTGTTACACTGCTAGTAAGATAGTTAATAGAAATCAGTAATTTTCCTACAGTTGCACTTAAGCAAGCAAATAGCAATATACTTATTAAATACATATTGTGTGACTTCGTACTTAAATTCAAAACGCTTAACATAAAAAAAGTGTTAAATTTTCTTGGAGGCCTTATCACAGAGCAATATGTTCACAAGTAATGCTTGGTCAAAAACACAGGTTAATTCTTTACACAGTATTTTGTTTATCCATAAGAACATTTTATTAAAATATGGTAGAGTATATTGGTTAATGTATATTCAACATATAACATTTGTTTTCTGTAATCATAGTGTATTCAACAAATTGAACTAAGTGAAACACTAAATATTTCTTGTGGAATGATTTTAAAGTATATGTATTAAAATAGTGGCATGATAGCAAAATTGATGAATGAAATATCACATAATGAACAATAATGTTTCTACCAAAAAATATCAGTACCAATTTTTTTTGCATAGTATAATGCAGATGTAAAAATATTAACAGATAAATTGATCATGATCTTGTTTCACTAATACAGAAATGATCAGATTCTTAAGTTATTGAGATGTGGCAAAGTGACATAACAAATTTAAACTATGTTTGAATTTATGGTATGAAAATACATATGTAATGAGTTTAAATCAGTTACTTAATTAGCCAAGCGCTGTTATATTTTACATTATTTCTTATGCTGTGTTATTACTTCAAGATATTTGTTTAGTCAGTTAAAATAATTTAATTATTAATTAATTAGAAAACATACTTGGTTTAATTAAAGTAATGAGACTTGTTTGACATATCCTACTCAGATACACGTCCATTGTTAAGGAAAAATCATCTCTGATAGTCATGAATGCATAAAAATTATTTTTTTGATACAAACAATTCACATCAGTACCCAGCAATAAAAAAAACCTTAAAGGAACTTATTTATTAAAAGACATTATGACAGACAACATAATGACTGAACTTAAGAGCAATATTCTATGTTGCTTTAAGACAATCACTGTACAAAAATTCAGCCATGCTTCAATCATATTTATATAGATACATAAGTATTTATGTAATTAAGTAAAAACTCAAAACTTTACTTTCAAGTACATAACTTAACAAAACACAACTAGTGATGGGTCAAATCCCTATTTTCTTGAATTCAAATCCCAAAGAGTACCTCGAAAATACTCCAATTTAAATCTAGGTCTTATGAATCAAAAATAAAATAATGTACAAGATATGAAAAATATTAACTATGATGTTGAAAAGATGAAACATTCAGCCCTTTATATTTTTGTTTTACAAATGAAGTTTCCAGAATCATTACACAGTATGATTTTATTTGTATTATTACATGTTAAAAGTACAATATCTTAAGGGATCATAACAGGGTAGATATGAAGGAAAAAAATAACCTAGTAAACTTCAGAGGTTATCAGTGTTTTATTTCCTTTATTTCCTCTAGTATTTTTCTTTGAATCTTTTCCCTCAAATATTGTATCCTAGGAATACTAAGGATTTTGAGGATTTGATTGGCCCATCCCTAAACATAACAGAATGTTGCTATCTAATCAGAAAATGATTTGAAACTGTTATTTTCCAAAAATTGTACAGTGCTAAAATCTTATTTGGTCATTTATTATTTCAAGTAGAGGTTGCTTAAAATATTGTATATGTATGTCACTGAAAATCAATCAAATTGCTCTCAGATGCAAATAACTCTCCTCGGAACTAGGCTTATGTGTATTCCGGATTTATAAACTACAAAAAATTAAAACACACTCAAACTAGAAAAACTAACATAAATTTATGTTCAGAAATGCACAATTCAAATAAAAAATTATGTTTCATACCTTAGCTTGAGCTTCCAAGTAATCTATGCAGTATACAATTATTTCTAAACTTTCTGCTAGTAAAGCAATACTGAACCACACAATTATTACTTAAGGCATACTGAAAAACATGATGACAATATAGCTATGTTTTATTTTTCTTTGCATAACGAACGACTAGCAAGTTATTCCTTTACATGTGTGTGCAGTCCTGAAAATTCTTTTCACATAGGTGTCTTACTTGCTTCCCGGCAATTCAGCTATACCTTTGCATGAGATAAACAGAACTCATCACACATACCAAGGCTGATTACACATTCCCTAATTAAAGTGTTAAGTGTGCATTTTTCTACCCTGAAAACTTTAATATTGTGTTTGTTTCAGTAAACTTTAGTGTGTTCAAGCATGGCTGTTCACCATCAATCATACTTTCAGAAATTCTTTAAAAAGGTTTAAATACTTAATCTTTGTGTGTTCAGATATAATGGCTTTAAATTTTTGAGTGTTTCAAAATGTTTTAACTGTTAAAAATGATTTCACTACTAAGTGTAATATAGAAATGTTAAAAAGAAAAATGTTCATTGAAAATATTACATTAGTACATGTACTTTTTTTTTAATGTTAATGTACAATTTTTTTTATGTAAACGTGACTGATGTTTTTCACAAAACATGTCAAAGAGTTTTGTGTATAATCAATATACAGAATATGTTTTAAGTGGTGTGAATGTTTAAAAAATATTTAAGGATTTATTGTGAGTTTTAGAATATCTTTAAATGTTTTTGGTATGGATGTATTTATTTTTAAACATTTTTTTAAATATTTATATCTGAGAGCTAAGCAAAGGTACCTGCAACTATAAAGGAATAGTTAATTCAAATGTTAAATCAATGAAATTAATAATTTTTTGGTTCCAATATTTTATCAATTCAATCTACTAGTCAATTTTAGAATCAATTCTCAAATAATTACAAGTTCACACAAAGTAGCTAAACATAATAAAAATAATATATGTTTAATTAATAAACAGTAACACCCCTACCTGAGTAAGGAATGCTTTCTTGAGTAAGTTGGAATGAAAATTGCAAAAATATCGGCCTTTGTTTTGTACCTAGTACTCGACAGCAATAAGTCAAAATAAAAATTTTATTTTTAAAAACCTGGGACAGCAAACTCACAGCGCTACGTTCGTTCTACGGTTTACAAAAAATTGAGATGTCATTTTTTTTTTAATCAATAATACATTAACACTTTAAAAGGTAAGCACAATTAGGTAAAAATTATAAGCAAGAAGCACAGATATAAATAAAAATTAATGTCAATATTAGCGAAACATCTGGATGTAACTGAGCTGATCAATCCATCCTGTAGTTAATGTCATAGATTATAAAAGTTTTTAAATTAATAAAACAATATTTAAAGCATATTGGTATGTTAGTATTGATAGTATGCCAAAAGTGCACAACAGATTATTGATTATATATTTTAACAAGCACAATGTTAAAACTAATGATATAGAAATGTAGATTAACATCAAAATCAGGCCAAAAACAAAATCCATCACATGTATGGCACACAGCTGTATCACTGTTTATAAACATTTTCTAACTAAAATCAAACTATGACTGGCTTGAAACATCAAAGTATTTTTTTTTAGTTTGGGCTCCAATGCTTGTCCACAACAAGGTCATTACAGAAAGCAACACACGACTACACAGAACAGTGATATACTGGGGAAGAAGTAACTATACCAAACATTTGCTTGGCATGACTTGTGGAAGCAGTGGAAAATCAAATCAGGAACGCCGGACCGGGATTTTAACCCAGGTAGTCCTGTCCTACCAACTGAGTTGCCTCGCTCCGTATGTCCCCAGTAAACGCAGCGTAGATAAGCATTGTATCCAATTATCACCACTCTCAGATCGGGGCCAGACAGCAAGTGTCCACACAGATTAGCAATTTAATTTCTCGGTCTCTTCCATGGCCAAATTTTAAAATTTCCCTGACTTTAAAAATAATAATAATAATAAGTTGCCTTTTGTTGTGATTTTTCTGAAAGAAATTAAGAAAATACAACATTCCCAAAGCTGACCTAGAATTTATAACAAAAATGAACATTCAACCAGAACCTTGGAAGTGCCATTTTATAGTGCGCACAGCTATTAGCACTAAAATGCCACCAGAAAAAAAAATTCTTTCACCGTCTGGGAGATGGCAGACGAGCATGAAGTTCCTACCCCAATTCGATATACTTGTGAATTGTTATGACTTTTCCAGGATTTCAAGTCAATTCCCTGACTTTCCAGAATGTGGACATCTTGAAACAACATTTGTTCCTTAACTTCTCATTTACTGTTCCATGGCATTATTCACAGCCAACCAATAAATAACCATGCAACATAAACTGACGAGCAGAGCTGAAGTCACCGCAGTGAAAAGCTGTCAGGCCGTGCAGCGATACAAGCAAAACATGCTAGGCTCGTACACTTGTAACAATATGCCACTTCCATAACTGTGGATTCACGTAAACAGCAGGTTAGCGTATATTGGGGTGTTACTGTATATTGACTCTCAGAATATTGCAATACATACAATATTTCATTAACATTGATACACCTGATATACAGTGTAAAAAATTAAGTTGAATATATTAATAACTGTGAGACATATTAGTGGTTAACTTTGATGTAGTCTCTTCAACATTTACTTCATCATGTTCAGTATCGAAATCACTTAACATTTCCAAAAGAGAACCAACAGTTTAAATTTTATAATGGGAGAATATGTGGCATAGAACTGGACTCATGTGTCATTTGTAGGAAATCATGACAACATTTTGACAATCTTCTCAATTAAATTTAATTTTCCCCCTATTATTATCAAAACAGTACTCTTTGAAAACATCCTAAAAATGCCCTCACTTTCACAATTAGTAGTGATTTATTTCTGTATCAACTGTGATTTTTTTTTCCAAAAGTTTTTAAGTTAAAATATGTTTCCTATTAAGCACGCCAATGACTAAATGAGTAGAAATCTCCAAAATACCTAATTTCCCAGCAATACACATTCAGAAAATTAGAATAGAAAAATTAAGCTATTTTGTAGAGGGATAACAAACTATAAAAAAATTATATTAGTTAAATGGTCCGAATGTATTATTAATAAAATGACTCCGAATAACAACCTGCATTTCCCTATTTCTGAGAGAAGTTTAACAATGGTATTAAGAAATATTAATAATTTTAACTCAATACTTATATATTAAATTTTCATTTATTTGTTTTTTATAAATATGCCAAATTTAATAATAAAAAAACCTTTTTTTCCTTTTTTGTAAAGACATAATGAAAACTTTGTGTTTGTATCCCTTAAATGCATTTACCTTTGTTTTAAGTTTAAAACCATTTTCGTAAAAGTCAAAAACACTGCATTGCTTACTTCAAAAACAAACTAGTATTAATATTGATAAAAATACTTGTGACAAATACATTTATATTTGAAGGTGCCATGCTGAACTGTAACATAAGTTTTGGTGCACTTCTGTTGTAACTCAGGTATTCCATGTATTGACATATCAAACTATGTTCTCTATAAAACTGTATATGTATTAGGTACTGAACAACAGAAATGACGAGTGTTAATTACAATACTGGATTATATGTTTCTTAAGATGAGGCTGTCTTGAGGCTAATTTCATTGGCTGGTTATGTACGTATATGTGCTTCTACGAAAAGCAAGCAAATAATACTAATAAATACATATGACACAATAAATTATATTAACCCTGAACCAGCCAGACTTTGTCGGTATAAGTGAAACTTATTAGCACAATTCTTGTCGTAGTGGTTTGGGTTTCAAATCCATGTGAGAATTTATATCTAGTACTATATACATAGAAAGTATATATATTGTTGTTATTAATATATTTTATTTGCACAAAAGTTTAAGTGTTACTTGGTTAATTAGTGCTGTACTATTGTTGTTGTCGTTGTTAAGTTATGAAAATATTGTATAAGGTCACATTCTATGTGTTCAGAAAGGTCTTGGCCTATGCTGTTTGCCACATAATATAATTATAACTTGTTACTATATGTTTTTCTACTGAAGGCTTTGTGATTTTACCGTTCTTACTGATGTATGTGCATAAGGATATAATTCTTTAGAAAACCAGTTTACTCAGAAAAAAATACAATCAGTAGTACTAATACAATAAATATATTAATGTTACTATGCATGTGTTTTAGAAAATCCTTGCTGAAAAAAGTTCAACTTTATTTCTGATCTTTTCTAATTTTAGCAGATGTGCATTCATTTGAAAAAATATATCATGATGATATCCTGACACATTTGCACTTCCGTTATCAGAACCTGAAAATGGGTGTTGTAATTTTTCATATAAAGAACATAGCCAAATTAAATGGGGTTGGAATGAGTTACAGAATGTGTAATTTATTTATGTAAAAATTTCCTATCATCTTAACTCTTTTTTTCTACATCATAAACTTGGCCCTAATGAAGAGGTGGCTCAAACATCAATAACCCTAGACACCTTGAGCAAGAAAATTTAAGTAAAGACATATATGTAATACAACTCTTCGCATCGCTTTGTCTACACTAAAAGGTTTACAGTGAGCTCTCTACCACTTGAGCAATGACTCGATGCTATCAGACAGGAAAAATCACACCAAAAAAAAGGATGAAAAGGCAAGTGCTTGTGAAACTTAGTCAAGAAACTGGAATGGATAAATAGTTAACTGTTTAATTACAACTTAAGTCTCTTAACTAGGACAAGGTAACTACAAGTTTCAACAAACAACATGTCAGGCTTATAACTGGAAACAAAATAATCAAGTAAAAATATTTATTAAACAAAAATGACTTGAATTCCATTATACACTTTATCAGATCCCAACAAAACACACAACTTAATTTTACCATGCTAATCAAAACTCAAGATTTATTCTAGGGGAACTAAACAGACCACTTAAGCGACGAATCAACAGCTATTCCACGCTTGCACTGTAGCAGCAAAGTTAATTTTCTCATGCAATTCAGCTGCACATGAACAAATATCCACATTTAGCTGCCTTTGTAGGTCGTGTATCCGTACGGACTGAGCAGCAGCGGGATGTGGTAATGTTCCTGCGGCGAGCGTACGTCAAACACAATCTAGAGGAACAACAGAATTAAAATTACAAGACCTGTTCACTTATGTTGATCCAAACCATGTTGGACAAGCAACACGACAAAACATGAGTCAGTATACTTAACTGAACCAGTATGCAGGTACCAATGATTTTCAGACATAATTTTGTGAAAGACAGGGCATTTGAATTTCAATCTTGTTAGGCCGAAAGCATTCAATAGTAGCAAACCAAAATTGGATACTACATATTTTTATAACTATTACTATTTCTTTTAAATTTAAATATAAAAAAAATGGTTGCAATAATGCAAATTAAGATTCTACAACCAAAAGCTGTACCAGGGGCCAATCCTTGAGTTATAACGAGTTTATTTCGCAATTCTGAAACTTACTACTATAATTTCACTATGATAATCTACTATTGCATTTTATTTCAAAATGCAAAATCATTGTGTGAGATTCTCTCTCACTGACAACATCAAAGATACTTGATAATCTGAATCCACCCTACAAGTTTTTTTTGCCATATCTGTTTTAATTATCCTTTAATCTATGGATATTTTACCTCGCTGTTTAGTCAACAGCTGTATCTCACATGTCTACAAATTCTTTACTACGATGGAGTTAGCAATGCATTATAAATATAATGAATTGAAGTTTTTTAAAAACTATAAAATCATTTATAAGGTTTTAATGAAATTTGTATTTAAATTTTTACAATGCTTGCAGGTAACAGTTTACAAACTGTGTGTTTGTTGTTAATTATTTAATTGTAAGTTAATTAGAAAATGGAGTCAACTTTTCTGATGTTTGAATTTTCCCATGATGTATTAACAGTAACATTTGGTGACACTATAATATAGTGATTTTTAAGTGTCTATTGTAATAAAGATAGGATCCTTAACAGAAAAAATGCTCAAATAAACCTTCAAACTGTAAAAACAAAAACACATTATGCAAATAAAGATGGTGGCTGTGCAAAATTATATCTCGCCCTTGATCTAATTCACCTGGCAGGAAGTGAAATTAATCCCAATAAAATGATTTTATTTCAAAACTGTCTTTTTACACATGAATAGCATAACATATTCCATTGCGAGATAACAGAAAACTTGGAATTAAGTCGTAACAGCTTGAGAATAGACCCCATGGTGCCATGGCCATGGTGGATTGGTCGATGGCCGACAGTCAAGCTGCATGTTTTATGTTGGTCTCACTTCACCCCTTATTCTTTAAACCACTGGGACGGTTGATGGGTTCTGTTCAAGTGACTGGCACCCACATGGTTCAAGATGTGACCTTTCTGTGGGGATCACACTCTTTTTTAACACACATGGAAACGTACAAGTTAAAAAAAAAACTAGGAAATGACTCAATTTATGACCAAGCATTCTAAATCCAAACCACCTATTAAACAATTAAAATCATAAGATGACATTAGCAGTGAAAAGTGTGCTCTGCAAAAAATATCCCCAGCATCGACAAGATTAAGTGGATTTGTCTCAAATTGTTAGGTCATTACAAATAACATACTAAAACTCAGTTTGATAATGTTTTACATTAAGTTGTAAGAGTAAAAAAATACAATAAAAAGAAAACTAGCCAGTTTTGCATAGGGTGATTTCTTTAATGTTTGATTTGAACATGTAATATGAAGATATTGCGAACACAGACTATTGAACTCACCTCGATGAAAGGGTACAATGAGTCTATCTTGCGATGTTCATAGTATCGATCCACATCGTAGTGCAATTTGTAACGTCCAGCCACAAAAGCTTGCTTCTTTGCAAAGCCTGTGCAACGGCCATCTGGGTTTGTCATGCTAGAACACAATCGTAAACAAACTTAGTGTAGTGTAGTAAACAAAGGAAATATTCCTGGTTGTTCCAAACAAAAGCTGACAATAACTGACAAAACACCTGGGTACAGTAGTAAAGCTACTCACCTGTCAGCTAAGTGGGTCCAACGTCCATCTATGAGCCTGTACAGGCTCACCATAAGACCTGATACAGGCCTGCCTTTAGAAGTATCCAAGACATGCGTAGATAGATTCCCATCATCCTCAGAGGACTCAGTTGAGCTTTCAGGCTGGGGCACCTCAGTTATTATCACCTGCAAAATAAATTAATAAATTAATATAATTTTGAACAATCCATTTACATGGTGAACCTCTAACCTATTTCTGTTCCAAACTCAAACCAAATTCAAAGGGTACTGAATTCTATGAGTTTAAAAAATTCAAAAATAACTACATAATCACACATCTTAAAATTTTTAAATAACAATCTCACTAATTTTACGTATTTTAAAATGTTTTCACTAAACAAAAATTTTCTGAGAGGCATCCAGCGAACAGGATGAGTCTTACCAGCCATAAAAATGGAGAAGTTGAGATGAAGCAGGGTTAAATGTCAAAAGAACTGAAGAAAAAGTTAAATGGCAGTACCCAGTCAACAACATAAAACATCAAAGGGTACCTATGTACACTCTAAAAATTGATGAATCACATCAATATTTCAGAATCCTTTCAATAATTAAAAATTACCTCAGTTTTTTAAGTAACCTAACAAGCAGCAGACTTTTGGTTACATTAAGCATACCTTCTTTACATCAGATGCAAGATGGCCCTTCAAGACATTAGTGCTATCCGCAAAAGAATTCATACTGGCATTATTTGAAAACAGTTTGCTAAACAATTCTGACAGACCAAAGTTTAAGATTGCCTTATCAATCCCAGCAGAAAACAAGAGCAAAACAACTGTCAATGAAACTCTTCCGTATAAAACAGAGAGAGAGCATTTTCATATTAATAATACTCTTAATAAATTAGGTCAAACTACAAACTGCTGTAAAAATTAAGTATATTATCTGCTGAAAAATGATAATTACTTTTAACAACCAAGTACAGTAATTATTAAAGACAAACATCTACTTTGCTCATACTGTTTCCTTAAAATAAACTTATTATTTGGAAAAAATTAATAATTTATTTGAGGCACATCATAATTAATTATTTATACTGACTTTTTTCTACAGACACAAATGTTTGTTTTACCATTTTTGTTCAACCCCCACCTGCACACAGAGATTTATGCCTGTAAATACTTATTTTAAACATTGTGTGGTTAAGGAATGTGAAAAAGTACGAAAAATTGGCCTGAACATGAAATATGTCAATAACTCTAAATAGTCAAAAAACACTTAATCACAATAATTTCCAGATACTGTTTCATCCAAGCTGCTGCTGTTTAGGCCAATATTATTTTGGGTGCAATGTGAAAGTAGATACATTTTTAGTGTCACTGAATTTAACACTTAATTTACTCACCAAGAAATAACAACCAGAAATATTACCTAAAACAGCATTCCTAGTGAAATTAACACTTTTGTTGCAGTAATAATTTAAAAACTTACACAGTTAAATCAAGGCTAAGAAATCGAAGGATACAAAATATCAAAATTTTCAATTTTTTTTACAAGACAAAACATACATAAAACCAATGAAAACATGCCTAGTCACTTAAAACCTAATATGAATATGTGTGTGTGTGTGTGTGTGTGTGTGTGTGTGTGTATGTATATATATATATATATATATATATATATATATATATATATATATATATATATATATATATCAATTTTTAACACCTCAAAGAAAGGCTATTAAGTCAGTAACACCTCCCCCCCCCCTCCCCAAACAAGTTCTGATTATTCACTTATGTTCGCAGGATTGAAAATTTATATAAGCGATGTAAATATGGTTATTCCATTCTTGCCTGCTTCAGAACTATTAACAGAGAAGCTTTTTTATAGCAACAAAACCTTGATGATAACGAGTTATCAGTAGGTTTCCTATTAATATCAGGACCTTTCACAGTTTTATGAACTGATCTTAATACTTTGCTGACCTTTCACCATTTTAAAAACTGATTTTTTTCTGTATACAGAAAATGTCAGTTGGCATTTTCTACGAGAAAATGCTTCACAGGCTGAAATTTGCATATTTATGAACAGTCCTGTTGGGCCTAGAGTAGCACTTTGGTAAAGTAGGTTCTTGAAACATGGAGTACATTTTAATCTTACTTTATTTGTTTATTTGTTACATAATGAGACAAGAAATCTCAATTTCAACATCATGAATTCTTTTCTCACTACATGGTTCGTACACTCTTGTGCAATAAAAAATTATGGAGTTTTTAAGTTTTTACACCATCACCTTCACCATTATCATGAGTTAGAAAACTATTTGTAATATCACGAAATCCCTCAAGAAAATAACAAAGTCAAAAAGTAACAGCACAAAAAAATAATTTGTTTGTTTGATTCATTTTTTACAGATTGTCCATTATTTCTGGAATACATATCTAACTCAAGCATAGAGTCTAATCAAAATTTGTAGCCCTAAATTTTATTTTCATCACTAATTACATTTACTTTATAATTTCAAAGTAATACAGTAAAGAAAAAAACTTTATATTTAGTTTAAAGGTGAAATACAAAATGCAAAAAAGATTCCAAAACATTTTTATACACAAATTCTAATCACATGACTCGTAATTTGCCAGCTGAACGTGCATGCACAAAGTGTTGTTTGCTGCCAAGAAGGAAACAAAAGAACATAAAAATACCTACACTTATCCATTACTTACACACTATCAGTCTTTATTAAGGATTTTCTGTGAAATTTAAGGACTTCTAAGGGCCCTTATGCAATCAAAGACAAATTAAGGACTTTTTAAGGATATTAAAGAGGTGTACAAACACTGTACTGTTAAGGTGATATTGAAGAGTATATATTACACGTCTCTAATAACCAGGTGGCAAAATTCTGTTCCTTTGTTTTGTATAAGTAATGTTCTAATGTGATAGGATAATATACCAACAGTCCCTTGACTGTTAGTGAGCATGTGACAAATAAAATAAATAAGATACATATTGTTTAGTGATACAAAAATGTTACTGAATGTCATTTCAACCATCCCATCATCAAGTAAACACAAATCAATGAAATTTTCTGAACTAAAATTTTTTAGTTAAAGCACAATAAACATTGAAACACAATATATATATATATATATATATATATATATATATATATATATATATATATATATATAATATATATATAATATATATATATATATATAATATATATATATAATATATATATATATATAATATATATATATATATATAATATATGCATGTAAAATAAATTATTTAAAAATTATTGCCTTGAATTCTGTATTTACTTGAGGAATGTGACGGTGGAAGCAGCAGAAGGAGTACGGGACTTGAATGAGATCATTGAAAAAGCAAGAATGAGATGGTACGGCCATGTCCAGAGAATGGGAAAAGAGAGGCCGCCTAGGAAAACAATGGAGTGAAATACACAGAAAAAAGGCCCCATGGAGGAGGTGGGAAGAGCAGATAGTTAGTTCAAGGATGGCATGAGAGAGGGGAAGAATGGAACAGAGAGACAGAGGAGGAATGGTGGAGAGATGGAGGCATTTTACTTTGCTGACCCAGCCACAGACTGGAAGCAGTTGAGAATTACGATGATGATGATTTACCAAACCTGTATTACATTAAAAAAAAAAGTGTATATACTCCACTTAAAATCTGACTTGGAAAAATTTCCTTGGAATTTTAGCTTGAGCATGACAGAACAGTACCTTGTTGGCCGGTCGCTGGGAGGTCGCAGCTTCAAGAGGCGGAGCTGGAAACTTGCCACCGCCATCATTTTTATTGCTGCTTGGCTGTGCGTCCATTGGCTCATCGGAATCACTCTCTCTGGCACTGGCACTCATGTCCATGAGCGGTGGGTTGTCCACCCTGCACGCGATCGCTTCCATCTTGGCCGAGGGAAGCAAAAGCGTAGTCGGTTGCGAGTTGACTTGGCACTCACTGTCCTCTTGCCTCTCTCTGTCATCTGATGTGACTGTCTGATTTGTCTGTGGTACTGTGTTGGCAGACTCCTGAAAAATTGAATTTATTTTATTTACAAATATGAAATATGGGATGATTTTTTTTTAAGTTACTCATTCAGTTCTACTAATTGGGATGAAACAAGATGTTTCTGGAGAACAAACCTACCTGAAATAATAACTAAAAAAAAATTAATTAAAAAAGTCTGAAACTGCAGCAAGTATCTTGATACATTTCGCTACCCAACCGGTTCTGATTATAAGGTCTTCGTCATTACTGAAGCAAGCTGTTTGCAAGCGCAGTAGATACGCATGGTGGCACCGCAGAATACAAAACTAAGATCTAATTATTACATATATGTGAACTCATGATTATCTTCTCAGTACCCATAACCATTATCTACATCTATGTAAAGATACAAACACCCGTATTTATTCAGTAAAGGCCTGAATACAACAATCCAAACCTGTGGGCAGTATATGTCTTCCTAGTGTGAATGATGTCAAATTATTGCACGGAAAACAGCCATGTCTACATTTGTGATGTTCGAAAATACTGATTTATAAAAATCCAAAGCACAGTCACAGAATAAACAATTGGTAACAGAAGCGACAAAAGGTGGTTTTATCCTTGGTTAGTGCGTACCAGCAATCTGATGCTCTCGGGGCGTACACGAATGTAAATAAACAATGTTTTCCCATTGAAAGTAAGGGGCGTATGATTTAATGAACAGTTTGTGTGGTAGTAAATACAATAATTCGTCGTAATTTCACAAATATGTTTGAATTCATAGTATTTAGAGTATTCATGTGTGATTCCAATCAACATTATTCTTTTGTATTGGAATAAATAAGCTAGTTCGTGCGCATTGTAGCCTTGTGTTCCGTGATTCAGGGAATTGTGCAGTAAATGCCGAACAAATATATTTCAGAAAGAATGCATAATTTTTGGTGTAACTCGTCGACATGTTATTAAATAATGATTGAAAGCCAGTAGGCGTCTTCTTGTCCATCTCGTTTGCTGGAAAGAATTCGTGATATTTGTGTAACTCTGTGCTTACTGCCATGCAACGTGTCTCAATGCCTTTATTTATTTATTTTTTGCCACAATGCACCCAAGACTACAGCAATCAAAATGTAGAGTGATTTTGTCTATAACTTAATATGCCATTTATATTACAAATGCCACACTTAACATACGTGTGATTTATTTTCTTGTAGGCCTAATGTAATATTGTTGAGAGTGAATTTCTTTAAGTCGTTGCTTTTAATTGGCCCCTATGTTAAGTAGTTAACACGTATAAAATATGTATTTACATACTTATAATAAACTTTGTAAATGCACATCATATCTAGGTATTTCTAATGTAGACCTAAATAGCTACCTACTTTTATTGGCTTGTTAACTAAGTAGAATCTCATAACACAAATTAACTTAACATTTAAGTTTACTTAACCATTTTCTTATTGACACTAACTGAAGAAACTTTCTTGTCTGTAAATTTTAGCTCTTAAGGGATCGTCCATTAATCATGTGAGGCTCGAAAAGGGATGGGGGGGGGGGGGGGGGGGGGGGGGGGTGGTCGGGAAAAATCACGAAATATCACAAGGGGGGAGGGGGGGTGTAGAGAGATATCACATGTATTAATTTTTTCGCCAGATTTCTACTAAACCGAAAAGCGACGTGTGACCTTGACTCGCCGTAGCCAGGCAACAATATCCCCGCCCGCCGCAACATGAACCACCCGGCTCGGCTTGCCAGTCGCAAGTAAGACTGTGATTTTGGCGCCGAATACATGCGTAAATCGTTGCCACGAATGTTATGCTTTAAAACAATGTGACGATGTCTAAACTAGGAGATCTGTATAAATACCTATGTGTGTCTGGACATTTTTATCACTGTGCTTAATTTTCCAGAGTTAAATAGATTATACCTATATTTAAAAATAATATTCTGAAATTTTAAAAATATTTTGTACCAAAAAATTACACGTGATTTATTGGGGGGGGGGGTTAAGTCTAAAACATCACCACAAATCACTAGGGGGGAGGGGGGGTTAAAAATTTGCTTAAAAAACATCACGTGATTAATGGACGACCCCTAACGGGAGGACAACATATTATGTCAATTTGTTTAGCTTATTTTGTCCATCTTGTCAGATCTTCTGTGTGTACACGCTTGTACAATGATATTAGACGTCAATACAAAACAAAAAAAAAAACTTGCATACTGTTAATCAATGTATGCAAATGTGAAGCCTACATAATTAAATCATTTACAATGCCAGAATTCACTTGCAATCACTAACTAATACAGTACTTAATTCAAATCCGACTAAACTGCTATCCCAGCATTGGCTAAAAGCGCCCCGAAAAGATGGCGACCGAAAAGTAAACAAACGATGAGCGAGTACGCGGGTAAACCCACTTTGTCGCTTCTGTTACCAATTGTTTATTCTGTGGCACAGTAAATGCAACTAAGTTTTGGATGCTCATTTAACTTGTAAATGCTATGGGAGCACAACAATACTTATTTTTGAAAAGAGACCCAGAAATCAAAATATCATGAGTGTTCTTCTTCTTCTATGCAACAAAAGGACAAAGATTGGGACAAAAAGTTCAAGTTGACCACTGTATTCGGTCCAGAAGCGTATGCAGAATTTAATTTCCAGGGGGGGGGGGGGGGGGAGGAGACATAGAACGCTTTCCTCTTTCTAACTCTTCTTTTTTTTTGGTGGAAATGAAAGTTTTTTTTTAAGGATTTCTTAGGATTTTGCGTCAGCTTTTAATTCGGACCACTGTCCACACCATCCACATCCACGATGTCTGAGGGTAACGTGGACAGATTAGTGTCTGACACAATTTGGGACACTGCTATTGTACACAAGACTTATTAATAGACACATCTTTTCCTTACAGTGAACACCCCCCTTGTCAACTGTTAGATTTTTGTCATTTTGAACCAATCTTAATAGTTCAGACAGAACACATTAGGCATAACTATAAAGCATGTTTAAGAGCTACTTTCAAAACATTTCAGCAGGAAAATACATACAAACCTTTTCAATTATTTATTCTAATTATAAACATGCCATTTTTAATAACTGAAAACTTTTCCTTAATGAATAACTACAGTGTGTCCATGCTTTATTTCTTTTAGCAAAATCAAAAAGAAAACCAAGAAAATTCAAAAGATACTTTCTTTACAGAATAGATTATCATTCTACATACATACCTTAAAAATTTAAACATTAACACTACTTCATCTCTGCACTGTGTACTCATAAGCCTTCTGACACAAGCACCATCTGTTTATAATTCAGGTACTGAAATGTGCTTGTCCATCTACAACTTACACATAGATGGCAGAACAGTTGAAAACATGCTATGAGAATCTTGAATGTTTCTAGACAAAAATTTGTAAAATGTCCATTATTGGTAATTTATCCATAACTGGGATAGTTCAGAATAACATGTTCACAAATATTTAATTTAGATTTTTTTTTTAGCATCATGTAACAAAAACTATGAACCTACTACTCCATAATTATAATGCAAATTCAAAAATGCATTTGTTTACTTCCTGACAATTTTTCTAATCATTCCATAAAATTACAAAGCTATAGATAACCGTATTACTTTCCTCTTCGAACACCCCGACACGGGCTAAGCTGTGATTGGCCAGAGCCAACACCCAGAACCAATCAGAGCGAAGCACTGAATTAGCTGCACACGCGGACCCACTTAATAAAACTAAAATAACTATAAATTTCAACACCCACTTATTGTTTTATTATTACATTATTTTATTATTTTTATTAAAGCCCCCTTTTAAAGGACCGGGCACTCTCCCCGATCAAAACACGAATTAATCTGAAACTTTTGGCTAACTTCAACTCTTCTAATTACAATACAGAAAGACCTACGTTATTCTAATTTACCTTCTCTCACTCCCCCAGTAGGCAGGGAGAGGGGGTAAAACAAAAGGAAACCAGGGGCAAGTTGTGCAGCACACTTGTGCTTAGAAAAGACATCTGGAGATGCCTTGTGCATGCTAGAAAAACTAATTAAAGACAAGAGGGAAGGCCTAGCCCTCCTTACCCCTCAAACTCTTTATGATTACCAAAATGGAGGACAAGAGCCCCTAAAAAGGGTTGTACCTCCCCCGTGCTGAGGGATTTCCGAATGATGATTTTTTTTGCACGTGTTGTTGATTCTTTCAAAAAAAGAATGGATTATATTAGTAACATCAATAAAACATATTTAATATATATAATGAATATGTAATATGTAGTTAATGTAGTTGATTTAACACACACAATCATCAAACCTGAAAATTACTGGTAAACTACTTGATAAAATGCAATTAAGTTTTACTGAACTAGAAAATATGTAAGGAATTAAATATGCATTTTCTGATTTTTATTTGCTTTTTTTTATGATCCCTTATCTCAGATAATTACCTTGTTATTAAAGGCATTCTTTGCAGCTCGCGTGTGTTTCAAAGTGCATGTATGTTTTAAAAGACTCAACCTATGTGCATGTAAAGTCTTTTCGCAGTATTTGCAGTATGCTCGAGTTGGTTCACCTGGTACACATGACAGCCAATCTGTCAACAGAAAATGAAGGTGAAAGCTTACATAATACTGTAAATTACATTACAAACATGATACAGAAAAGGTAGTTCAATAGTTTAAGTGTAAAATAAACACTTAACTTTAAATGATAAATTGAAAAATTATATATATTTAAATAAATAAATCAGCATGTTTGGTTTAAATTACTTAAATGTTGGACAAGAAAAATTCTTGAAAGTTATATATATATATATATATATATATATATATATATATATATATATATATATATATATATATATATATATATATATATATATATATATATATATATATATATATAACATTTTTGTAACTTATCAACAGTACACACAAAACTTAATTATGCATTAACAAATCTTAAAATTAAGATATATTCTGTAAAATATAACAGAGAAAATATAAACATACACATACATTCAAACTAACTCTATGTAACTTACAAATTATGAAAATTTGAACTAAAGAATTTCATACATGACATTCTTTGAGCAGACTGCATCTATTCAACATATTTTATGGTACTACTTCCTACCTTTTAGTTGAAATTACATAAAAAATAAACAAAAAAAAGTGTTACTCTTTTTAAATAAGAGATTATATAAACCCGTTTTTTCATGTACCATAAATATGTACACAATACTTTAATTTTATATACCAACACAGTCCACAAACAACCAGCATATTCTCAATGGCATTGTGTGATCTTAAATTTTTTTCTGCTGCATAGAAACTGGTAAACTACTTGAAATATTACAACACTGTCTTAGAGAATAATTTAAAAAATATGTTGGGAAGTGAAAAAATATATATATATATTGTGAAATTATTATTTTCTTTGGGGAAAAAAAGTCTTCCTTCAGAATTACCTAATTTTTTATTTTAATGGTATTTTTTTATTCCTGGATGCTTAGAAACGTTCAAGAAAACTCAGAGTCTAGGACAAGTGTTAAATTTTTATAAATAATAATGTAATACACTTTCTCTTCTTACAGATTGCTATTTACATAATTTGTGAACTAGTAAAAATAATTTTTTTGTTATTATTAAAAACTCATTGAAGCACATAGCAGACCCAAATAGACTACAAAATGGTAATTTCTCATACCAATGCTACTGAATAAAAGATAATTTTTGTCAATTCTCCCACCACATTGCAGATCTTCAGTCATGTGATAGACTGCTACCCCATCAGATGCCCCAGTGCCACCAGCAGGTATCACGGCAGACCATCAGAACATTATGGCAGAAACTTTAAGGTACTAAAAATAAAGTATGGCCACACATTTCAGGACTGTGTCTGTGCCGGGAGTCATACAGCCATAGAAAGGCCCAGAAAGGTAGGTTCACATTGTTCAGTGACAGAGTTCTGTGTACAGCACAGGAGCTTGTACATTGTAGTACCTATTTCAAACTCTTTGGCCACTGCCAAGCCAGGCATGGGTATCAATAATAGTCTTTAGAAGTTTCAGTGTGGCAAGTGCCATAAGTTTGCACGCATAATAGCTCCAACAAGAATAACTTAGGTATAAGTACCTTTAGCTTAAAACGAAATGTACCTATGAGAGTATTATAGTATCAAGAGTATTTAATTGCTAAAAAGTTGAAATTGTGACTCTTCGTGGATGCCAACACTGTACAGAATTTGTATTTATATCAGGGAATAAGTAAACAAAAGTACTTGCTCAGTTGCATTTTTTTAATATCCTTATCGGGAGTTGGGTAGATCTCGATACCACGACGACATCACCAACATGGTGGCGCTGACATTGTTACCATCCCTACATTCTCAAGGGACAAAAGCAGGAATATGGGGGGTTTTAGTAGGCAGGGAGCATCCACATGCTTGTTTTGCACAATATATTGACGTCCCTCGGCTTCAAGTCCCCGTTTTCCCGTTGAAGTAAGTGTCCTGTTATGCCCGTGCGGCCAACGTGGCCGGGACCGGGAAATGCGGGACCTGGAGGGAGAGTGAAGTGATGAGGAATGTTGGTAGGCTGTCGCAAGCAGAACACGGTATTAACGAATTCACGAGCCTATTTTTATTAACGTATAAAGACCTGCCGCAGCCTGGCGGAACCGTCGCGGAACAAGTGCCCTACCACGGCGACACGGACTCCCTGATGACCGGGCTGTTCTCAAATACGTTTCGACACGGATCGTAAAGTTCTCAATGCTAAGATGACCCCGTGAGAGGGGGCTCTAAGACGGAGCGCTGTGCGTACGCGGCCCGTTACGTAATGTCCCTTAAGGCGGCGAAAGTCCAGAAACCCATAACACCACGTTCGCGTCGTAGAAGCTGCCCGCTGGACACTTCTCCCGAAAACTCGTAAATTAACAATGCTAAGCTGGTTCGCGGTGGCAGCTCAGCTGCCGTGACAAACTGTGAACTGAACGAATGACTAGCCACGAGCGCAGAGTACGCGGCTCGCGGAGCGACGAACACGTCTGTCTCCGCTCGAGACCAGGACGCGATTGACTCTCCCCGCTCGCCCGCGGGCCAGCGCCCGCGGGTGGCGGGGAGGGAGGGGAAATCGGCCGGCGTGGGAGAGAGCTCCGTCCCGCGGCGCGCCAGGCTGCAATTAAATACTACATGGCGAAACCCTTCAGAAAAGTTACCGAATTATTTACAAAGACTTACACGAGACATTAATTACACAGCGAATTTGCACAATAATTAATAAATAAAATAAGTTAATTACATACATTTAAGACCCTTGAACGTTTACAAATATATACACACAGAGATAAAAAGTTAGTCACATAGAAAAAACACTCATTGGCATGCTAGGGCGCACGCGGGTGCGTCCCTAGCCGTCGCACTTCACAGGGGACATAATGGAGGACGTTGACGAGGCATAACGGCCTGAAGGAGCCGAGGAGACACTTGGGTCGACGTCAAATGCCCCCCCTCCGACGAGGCCGTTATGTCCGTCAACGCCTCTCATTTATTCAAATGGACATGAAGCACCGGGCCGTGGCACTGGAGAACTGACCTGCTGAGTCCGGGACCCTCGTGACAGATGGAAGGGGCGTGGCACCTTTCGCGGCGCGCGCGGCAGCAGGCGGCGGCGTCGCGTCCAAGGTGGCCCGCCTGACAGGTGGAAGGGGCGTGGCACCTTTCGCGGCGCACGCGGCAGCAGGCGGCGGCGTCGCGTCCAAGGTGGCCCGCCTGACAGGTGGAGGGGGCGTGGCACCTTTCGCGGCGCGCGCGGCGTCGCGTTCAAGGTGTCCCACGTGACAGTCCGAGGGGGCGTGGCACCTTTCGCGGCGCGCGCGGCAGCAGGCGGCGGCGTCGCGTCCAAGGTGGCCCGCGTGACAGTCCGAGGGGGCGTGGCACCTTTCGCGTCGCGCGCGGCAGTAGGCGGCGGCGTCGCGTCCAAGGTGTCCCACGTGACAGTCCGAGGGGGCGTGGCACCTTTCGCGGCGCGCGCGGCAGTAGGCAGCGGCGTCGCGTCCAAGGTGTCCCACGTGACAGTCCGAGGGGGCGTGGCACCTTTCGCGGCGCGCGCGGCTTCGGGCGGCGGCGTCGCGTCCATGGTGGCCCACGTGACAGGTTGTGGGGGCGTGGCACCTTTCGCGGCGCGCGCGGCAGCAGGCGGCGGCGTCGCGTCCAAGGTGGCCCACGTGACAGTCCGAGGGGGCGTGGCACCTTTCGCGGCGCGCGCGGCAGCGGGCGGCGGCGTCGCGTCCATGGTGGCCCACGTGACAGGTTGTGGGGGCGTGGCACCTTTCGCGGCGCGCGCGGCAGCGGCCGGCGGCGTCGCGTCCAAGGTGGCCCACGTGACAGTCCGAGGGGGCGTGGCACCTTTCGCGGCGCGCGCGGCAGCGGGCGGCGGCGTCGCGTCCATGATGGCCCACGTGACAGGTTGTGGGGGCGTGGCACCTTTCGCGGCGCGCGCGGCAGCAGGCGGCGGCGTCGCGTCCAAGGTGTCCCACGTGACAGTCCGAGGGGGCGTGGCACCTTTCGCGGCGCGCGCGGCAGCGGGCGGCGGCGTCGCGTCCATGATGGCCCACGTGACAGGTTGTGGGGGCGTGGCACCTTTCGCGGCGCGCGCGGCAGCGGTCGGCGGCGTCGCGTCCAAGGTGTCCCACGTGACAGTCCGAGGGGGCGTGGCACCTTTCGCGTCGCGCGCGGCAGCGGTCGGCGGCGTCGCGTCAAAGGTGGTCCACGTGACGGCGGTCGTGGCACGCCCTTGCGCGTGCAGTGCGTTTGCGGCACGCCCTCGTTGTGCGTGCAGAGCGTTTGCGGCACGCCCTCGTTGTGCGTAAAGTGCGATTGCGGCAAGCCCTCGTTGCGCGTGCAGGGCGATTGCGGCACGCCCTCGTGCGTGCAGAGCGTTTGCGGCACGCCCTCGTTGTGCGTAAAGTGCGATTGCGGCAAGCCCTCGTTGCGCGTGCAGGGCGATTGCGGCACGCCCTCGTTGCGCGTGCAGAGCGTTTGCGGCACGCCCTCGTTGTGCGTAAAGTGCGATTGCGGCAAGCCCTCGTTGCGCGTGCAGGGCGATTGCGGCACGCCCTCGTTGTGCGTGCAGAGCGTTTGCGGCACGCCCTCGTTGTGCGTAAAGTGCGATTGCGGCAAGCCCTCGTTGCGCGTGCAGGGCGATTGCGGCACGCCCTCGTTGCGCGTGCAGGGCGATTGCGGCACGCCCTCGTTGCGCGTGCAGGGCGATTGTGGCACGCCCTCGTTGTGCGTAAAGGGCGATTGCGGCATGCCCTCGTTGTGTGTGCAGAGCGGTCGTGGCACGCTCTCGTTGTGCGTGCAGGGCGATTGCGGCACGCCCTCGTGAGTGCAGAGCGGTTGTGTCAGCACAGCCGGTTCGCACCGCGTAGGCCCCTTGTGAGCCCCTACTGCAGTTGGGGGCGGCGGCGTCAGGGGCGGTGTCGTGGGCAGCGTCGGCGGCGGCGTCGGTTGCAGTGGCGTTGGGAGTATCGCCGACTCCTGCAGCGTGATGGCGCCCGCCCAGTGCAGTGTTGCCAGACGTACCCGAATTCGGGTACGCATACCCGAATTACTGTGTCTGTACCTGGTACCCGAGAAGACGTGCTCGGGTACGCAAATGTACCCGAATTTTAGAAAACGAAAAAATCAATAGTAAAAAATTCTCAACTTTTTTATTTTAATAAAATATTTCGGTTTTATAACAGTAACTTTATTAGCTAATATTTTAATATATGACGTTGTTTTAGGCATTCTAAAATATACCTTTTTACAAGATAAATTCACCCAGGAATCCTGTTTTCTTTTTGTAATAAGGGGATTCCCCCTGTTCTTTGTCCACTTAAAAAAACTGTGATTCCCCCTCGTTAGTCTGAAGCAGGTCAGTGAGACAAAGGGTAAAGTACTGTTTCTATTTCTGTGCGCAGTGTGTGGTTGTAGTGTGTTAAGTGGCAGAATATAAGTAGTGAGATAACTCAAGTTTGACCCAACATACTTGGAATATATTGGGGATATACAGGTAAACTAATAATAAATATGAAATATTTTCGTGTGTAGAACCACTTGCTTCAGTTACCTGTTTTTATGTAATACTACTCCTGCGTTTTTAATTGTGCATGGTTTACATGAATGAAATTATTCAATGAGTCTTTTTTCAATTGAAATTGCCTGGTAAACGTATGTAACGTCCGAGTTATTTGGCTATTTATATTTATTTCACTTAAAATATCTTAATATTCATGGCACTAAGGTGGCATGTTTTAATTTGATAGATCAGAGTCGGCCAACTTAGAGCGCATTATAATCAGTCTTTGCTGTCGCTACAATTCTTTCTGGTTTGTCGATAATTATGCACTATAAAAACCAATTCTATTGTTTCTTTGAGTAGTTTACAATTCGTGAAACCATGTTCTCATGAAAGACATTTTAATTGCCATAAAATTCTCTTCATTATTTTTTATTCGCAATAAAATAATTGTATCACGTAACTCACAAATAAAACTTATTGCTATGTATCACCAATAAGAGATTACTCAAATATGAAATGGGTGGTGTGTTTACATCGAACTCTTGCAACTGTATCTTTCGCTGACATTTTTCTTGTGAATTTTTTGTTGAAGACTTAAAGCATTTTATATTTATGCATTGTTATTATACGATCAATAGTCAAACTCCCCCTTCACTTTTTGTCATTTAGTGCAGCTATACCAAAAAATAAGTTATAAACCAAAATATGTTAAATTAAAAATATTAAGAACATATTCATATATAACCAGATGTTCATGCCAAAGTTAAGAATAGGGACAGTCATTCGTTCTTCATTATGCAAATGGGATATCCTATTATGCCTTCATGACAAAAATGTTCTCATCCTTGCTGAAAAATTACTATATATGTATTTTAATTTTATTTATTGCATTTAGAAGCACCAAATAAGCTTTCGGTTGCTTTATTATAAAATGCAAAATTTTTGACACTTCAAGAACCCTAAAACAGTAATTGTTCTTAGTTCATGATATGATTTATAATTTACGACTCCTAAAAGCAAATGCACATTAAGTGACCTCAATGCTGCACTTGACTAATTCCAACAGAAAGTTTTTTCAAGGTGCTGTATGGAAGTGAAAATAGTTAAATAGAGTATATTTGGCCTACCATAATCTTGTAGGTCATCTTAAGCCTTTCTGTACATGACTATGTGACAGATCTAAGCATTTTTTATAAAATTATTATGCTAAAATAACTAATTGTGCGCTTATAAATTAAAATCATATTTTTTTCTGCAGACAAAATGGCAGACACGAGTGAGGACGATACAGAATGTGGACCATCCACTCCAAAGAAAAAACCTAAAACAACATTCACGAAAATTAAAGGGAAGTCGAGATTGCAAAAGTACAGAAAAGAGTGGGAATCAGATAAAGAAGTTAGTACATGGCTAGCACCTGATTTAAAAGACTGTTACAAGGCAATGTGCAAAATTTGCAATTGTAAAATAAAAGCTGACATTACAAATATAAAGTGTCACGGGAAAAGTTCACGACATATAAAACTCTCAAGTGCCTCCACAGAAAAAAGTAAACAAAGCCTTCATTTTTATCTCCAGAAATAAAAGGAATGCCACAATCGATGTGCAGGTAAAAGAAGCTGAAATAAAACTCGCTGCTGCATTTGCAGCTCACAACTTGCCTTTTTCTGTAATGGATCACCTACAAGAAGTACTAAAGGGATGTTTTCCCGACTCCAAAATAGCACAGTCCATACAAATGAAACGCACTAAAACCACTGCTGTTATAAAAAATGTTATTGGAGACAGTCATAAAAACATTTTGGCAGATCAACTTCGTGATTCAAAGTTCTCAATTTTGACAGATGAATCTACAGACATTAGCTGTGTGAAGACGTATTGCATCATTGTACACTTTTTCGATGATATTGAAGGAAGAGTCGTCAGCAGATTTTGGGAACTAATTCAAGTGTTCGAGCCCAGTGATGCTGAAAGTGTTGAAAAAGGAGCAACTGCGCAGCATCTGTATGCAAAAATAGTAGAAAGCTTTCAGAAGGTAAACATTCCACTAATTAATGTCATTGGGTTCGGGTCGGATGGCTGCAATACAATGATGTGCGAAAAAAACTCTGTTGCTAGTCGTTTCAGAGAAGCTTGCCCTGGGATTGTCATAATGAAATGCATATGCCATTCACTACACTTGTGTGCTAGTACAGCATGCAAGGCTCTTCCAAGGAGATGTGAAGATTTGGCAAGAAACATATATGAGTTTTTAAAGAATAACAGTAAACGACAGTGCCAATTGGCAACATTTCAAACATTTCTTAACATGGATGTACATAAAATGCTTCATCCATCTCAGACTCGTTGGTTATCATTGTTGATGGTTGTAGAAAGACTTTTAGAAAACTGGGAACCACTTCGCCTTTTCTTCATCGACAGGTGGTTAGGAGAACACCTTGTGAGTGCTGAACAAATTAACCAGTGTTTGAATGATCCATTTATAAAATCGTTCTATCTCTTCCTTGGCTGGGTACTTCCAAAAATTGTCAATTTGAATAAGTACTTTCAGTCACAGAGAGTTTTAATCACATCTTTGCACGACCAGATGACTATAACATATCAAGACCTTCTAACAACATATATGAAAAGAGAATATGTAATGAAAGAGTCACTACAAGACATAAAGCCAGATGACTCCAGAAATTTTGTACCCTTGCATCAATTGTACCTGGGAGTTGGAGTAATGAGTCAGTTACAGAAGAAAGAAGTCATAAGTAATCCAGAGCTTGTAGAAGACCTGAAGGTCAAATGTAGGACTTTCCTAGTAACTCTTTGCACAGAAATAAAGAAGAGATATGATTTTTCAAATGAAATAATGGCATTCTTATCGGTTTTCAATCCAAAAAATTCTTTGTCACAAAAAGCAAGAGAGAACACCTCTTCCCTACTACCACTGGCATTAAAACTACCAAGAATCGCTCCAGATAAACTTCAAGACCTGGATGATGAGTGGCGTCTCCTTCCTTTGCACTCACTGCCCGACGATATTTCATCATGCTCAGATGTGGACGAGTTTTGGAACAAGGTATAATATTGCCACATTCTTTCTTGTAATTATATTTACTTTAGATGGATTGATCGCCACCATTTTGGAGTTTTTTTAAGTAATAAATAGAAGCAATTTTTGTTCATCAATTCGGAGCTTGACAGATGAGAAGGCATTGCTTAATTCATTTTATAACATGTCAGTATTTATAACATGTTGCAGTATTTTTTGCTGTTACTAACATCAGATCTGTGATTGCATCAACAAACAATTTCTTCCTACTGTTATAAATACAAATGTATATACTTAGGTCAAATGTCGGTAAGTTTCGAAATATATTATTTATGCCTTGTTATGTAGAAAACTTGAAGCATACTCCGAAATTGAATTTATAGCGAAATATCGAACAATCCATGATGGTGGTGATCCTTCTGTTTGCATTTTATGCACAGTTTGTAAAAACACTTTTGTTATATTTTCAGGTGCGAAAACATAAAAACAGCGCAGGGGAAATTGTTTTCAAAGTACTTCCAAAATTTGTGCTGAATGCAGTCTCGATCCCCCACTCTAATGCTGACTGTGAACATATATTCAGCAAAGTGAATTTGATTAAAACGAAACAAAGAAACAAATTAATCACTCCAACTTTAAATGGCGTACTGCTAGCTAGCGAGTGTGTCAAAAAATCCGAATCGTGTTGCCATAATTTTAGGCCAACACCAGACATGGTTAATCGAATGACAAATGCAAATGTTTATGCAGACCTGCAACCACAGACATCAAACCAACTACATGTCACTGCTGAAGACGATTTCTCTTTTGATGACTGAATGTCCCACAAATATTCCCTGAACTTTCTATAAATTGTTAAACACACGTGTCATATAAAAATGTGTGTATGTATATATACATATATATATATTTTTTTTTTTGCGAAAGTCTGTTGCACTTAATTCACGAGTGTAACACTTAGCAAGAAAAAAATATCAGTATATAGAAACAGTTAAGTACGTAATTACAATTTAATCCCAATAAAAAAAGTGGTGTTTAAAGCGACGTCAACTACAAAAAAACACACACAAACTTTAAAAACAAAATTTTATCCTGTGTGTGCAACAAAATTACGGAGTGCAGACACACGGTAAAGAAACTACACAGTGGTAAGGTAAGTGAGATGCCATATGACATTTTTTTGTTTAAGAAGATAGCCATTTATGTTTTAACCTTTTTTTGTGTGTGTACCGGAATGATACCCGAAATAAGACATTCTCGTACCCGTAAGTACCCGAATTTTGAGGTAAGTGTACCCGAATTTTGTGTGCTACGCCTGGCAACACTGGCCCAGTGTGACCACTCGACCTTTGCGGTCGAGACACTTGCGGCACCATCCACACACAGTTTCGCTCGGCACTGGTCACACGTAAAGCAGGACATCCATTCCTCTTCTCGCGCGACCAGTTGTGAACACTCCCTGTGCCACAGATTCCCGCACGTCCCGCAGATCCGCCCATCCGATGTCCCGCCGGGGCACGAGTCCGCACCGCACATTGTCCTACCATACGCCCGGTACTCAAAGCAAAACCCGCACTCGTAATCTGTGAAGTGCTCGCAGCACTCGCCGGGCTCTGGAAAGTCCGCTTCCGCCCATGTCTCGTACGCTTCCTGGAAGTCGTCCATGCTTATCGGGAGTGTCTCGCTGTTCGGTAATTCAGTCCGTGTCTTCCTCTCGCGGCGTTATCTTGTACCGAAGATCCCTGCTGCGTCGCGATCTCAGGTTCGTGGCGCTCCCACGACACGTTATCTGTCGCGCCACCGATCCTTGTCGCGTCGCCCGCCGTCTCCGGTTCACACCGCTCCCACGTCGCGTTATCTTACGCCGACGTCTCGAGTTCGCGTCGCTCTCACGCCGCGTTATCTCTCGCCGAAACGTCTCGTGTTCGCGCCGTTCCCGCGCTGCGTTATCTCCCTCCGGCGCGCCGTCTCGAGTTCGCACCGCTCCCACGCTGCGCGGTCGCACCTGCTTCCGTCCTGTCCTGCACCTGCGCGCATGCGTGCGCTTGCGTATGCTTACGGCCACACTAGTTGGGCGCCAAATGACGTCCCTCGGCTTCAAGTCCCCGTTTTCCCGTTGAAGTAAGTGTCCTGTTATGCCCGTGCTGCTCTCGTCGGAGAGGTGTGGGTCCAGGCCAACGTGGCCGGGACCGGGAAATGCGGGACCTGGAGGGAGAGTGAAGTGATGAGGAATGTTGGTAGGTTGTCGCAAGCAGAACACGGCATTAACGAATTTCACGAGCCAATTTTTATTAACGTATAAAGACCTGCCGCAGCCTGGCGGAACCGTCGCGGAACAAGTGCCCTACCACGGCGACACGGACTCCCTGATGACCGGGCTGTTCTCAAATACGTTTCGACACGAATCGTAAAGTTCTCAATGCTAAGCTGACCCCGTGAGAGGGGGCTCGAAGACGGAGCGCTGTGCGTACGCGGCCCGTTACGTAATGTCCCTTAAGGCGGCGAAAGTCCAGAAACCCGTAACACCACGTTCGCATCGTAGAAGCTGCCCGCTGGACACGTCTCCCGAAAACTCGTAAATTAACAAAGCTAAGCTGGTTCGCGGTGGCAGCTCAGCTGCCGTGACAATCTGTGAACTCAACGAACGACTAGCCACGAGCGCAGAGTACGCGGCTCGCGGAGCGACGAACACGTCTGTCTCCGCTCGAGACCAGGACGCGACTGACTCTCCCCTAGACTTGTGTAGTTCGCGAACGAACTAGTTCGGAAGAGCGCTCCCACAGACGAACTACGCGAACTAGTTCCCAGATCCCTCGCTCCTCAGTTCATTAGTTCGTTCTTTTTCCGATCTCCTTCTTTTAGTTCTGTGCACATGATCTGGCTCTTATCAAAAGTCGACACTCGTTCTCCCTTTCGGGTATTAGTTACGGCTTTGTCGCTGGTCTTTTTGGCTGGCTATCGTTATCTGCTCGGGTCGGATAATTGAAATTTCAGACGTCTAACGGATACTGACTTTACAAAAATATTGACTCTTGATCGCTGCAAATGTTTACTGCAATGAAACATTTTCAAATATAATCGTTTTGTTGATGATGATAGCTTTATACTCGTGTCCGAGCACGGTAACTTCATGGTGTATACTGAGAACAAGTCAGACATAATTACATTAGGTAGTTATATCAGTGTTTACAAAATGATTTCAATATTCATAAAATAATTTTGACAGCTGATGACAACTTTAATATTAAAATTTTGACTTATATAAAACCATTGTTAAATAAACTTATTTTTGACGCGACATCTAATAAATCGATAAACGCCGGCTGCAAGCACGAAAAAAAGTCCCGTTACGCTCATTGTACGCTTGCGCCACATCTATCTCTCTTCCACTCGATTGTAACAACCAACCATTGGACTTTTTCGAGGCACATTAAACTTGAAACACTTCCATTCGTTTCCTACTTTTCCTATCATCGTCCTATCCTTAACAGAATAACACAGATTGGAAGAAGTTAAATATAGCAAACATCTATAAAAGTTATAGTTAAAATAATCTGTTCATTAAAGTAATAAACATATTTGAATTAATGAGTGCAAATAAAAGTAAATTTATCAATTAAATTGTAGATTTCATTTCACTCCTTCTTTGTATAAATACAAAATAGCGATAATTCAATAAAAATGATTAAATTTTATTCATAAAAGTATGAAATCATTTCATCAATATTTTGTTATGACGTCACGTTAAACTATCGTTCGTAAACCGACTTTACAGACAAACAAATTTTTTGTTGATTATTTCTAAAGCTTAAAAAAAATGTATTTTATAGGCCTAAAACGGTATTTTATTCACAAAGTTAAACACATTTAATAAATAATATTTCTTAAACTAGCTAATAAATAAATTCTTTTAGAAATTAAATTTTTTTGATTATAGTGTATGTTAAGTGATGATGAACTTGCTAATATTTAATTATTGAATTATATATAGGTCCTAATGAACATACACATTCTTAAGCAATAATATTAGCATACAATCTTACTTAAGAGTTTTTATTAGTTTTTCTATGTATAATTGTAAGGTAACAACTTAGAAGAGTAATGGGTCTTTTTTCATAATAATTTACGTAATTTTGTGGCCTGTACATAATAACGCATTTTTTGTTGATTATTTCTTTAAAAAAAATTTTAATTTGTATATTTATAAAACGGTATTTTATTCACTAAAATAAACACATTTCATAAATAATATTTCTTAAACTAGCTATAAAAAATATCCTTTCATAAATTAAAATTTTTTCGATTATAGTGTATGTTAAGAAAAGAATAAAAACCTGTCATACACGCCATTTTACCCAATTATGTAAATTATTGTTTTATTTACTCATTTGATGTATAATAACCCAAAAAGGATAATAATCTAGGCGTTCACAACACTGATCATTATAAAAAATAACTACTATAACATACAAAGAAGATCGCCTGCAGTAGCGGTAGCAAAGCGAACGAACTATCTGTGACCTGTCTTCTTTGAATTCGAGTTGGGAGCGGACGAACTAAAAGAGCGACCTAGTTCGCCAAGGAGCTGCGAACTAAAAGGAGCGCTCCCGGTCGCGAACTATTATGCGCAAGTCTACTCTCCCCGCTCGCCCGCGGGCCGGCGCCCGCGGGTGGCGGCAGTAGCGGATCCAGAGGGGGGGCTAAGGGGCTCAAGCCCCCTCCAAAAGCATCTGGGTCCACTATTGTTTTAGTGTTTGCCTTGATAAAGCCTAGCCTCAGCTGGGTCAAGCCCCTCCCAAACCAAAATCCTGGATCCGCCACTGGGTGGCGGGGAGGGAGGGGAAATCGGCCGGCGTGGGAGAGAGCTCCGTCCCGCGGCGCGCCAGGCTGCAATTACATACTACATGGCGAAACCCTTCAGAAAAGTTACCGAATTATTTACAAAGACTTACACGAGACATTAATTACACAGCGAATTTGCACAATAATTAATAAATAAAATAAGTTAATTACATACATTTAAGACCCTTGAACGTTTACAAATATATACACACAGAGATAAAAAGATAAAGTCACATAGAAAAAACACTCATTGGCATGCTAGGGCGCACGCGGGTGCGTCCCTAGCCGTCGCACTTCACAGGGGACATAATGGAGGACGTTGACGAGGCATAACGGCCTGAAGGAGCCGAGGAGACACTTGGGTCGACGTCAATATGTTTCTTCATTAAACTAAATGTCTAGTATTGTATTCTATATTATAAACCTACCTATTCTAGTTTAGAACACTATACCGAAGATATATTCCCGAAGTTATTGTATTATATACTATAATCCTGCTCCATTTGGTATATTTGGCTATCTTTTTTTTTTAAGTTTCGTTATTCATTTTCAAATTGATTTCAATGTCATGGATATAGTAAAGTATACTAAAGCCCTACCTAGTCTAGTATATAACAGGATATAATTCATATAATATTTATGGTGTCATCTTCTATACTACAGTTTTAGCATAGTTTGTGATACATTTGTATAATTTATTTGTTTATTACTTTTACTATCATTTAAACTTCTCAGGTATCGTAAAGTATACTTCAGCCTCACCTATTCTAGTATAGAACACGATATTGATAATATATTCCGTGCTCTAATTTATTAATTTCCTCAATAACCATATCTTGTGCAAAACAAGCATATGACTCTTTCCCTCCAAATCTCCCATTCCCATGCTTGTACCATAAAAATGTACAGGTTGTGATAACTTCAGCACCACCTTGTTGACGACTTCATCAATATCCCTACCAAATCACGTTGTAAATGTATAAGGTTTTATTTTATTTATTTTTAAATTAGCTGACCTACCCTCACCAAAACTTTTCCTTTGTTTTTATCACTTCAATGACAGTAAAACTAACCTACCTTATAAAAACAAGCTGTTTTTTACATTACCTAACAAATTTTATGATTCACTTCACCAAAGAAAATAAATATTTCACCTAACATCACAAATGAAAGTTACACCACACACCTCTTACCTAATACAATTCATGCCAAAATTTATTTGCTATTCTACAATTTAATTCATTATATATCACTAAACCCAAACCATTGCTATCCTGGTTACTGCTATAATCAGAACGACATTTTTTTTCTACAATGTATTGTTATATTAATTCCATATAAATAAAAAGAACTTGCATTTCTTTCATAACTAGTACACTCATTACCACACATTTACAATATATTTCTAACTACCTACTACATACTTATTGTGTACCTACTTACTTATTCATTTCATAAAGATACTTCATTCCACTTATTACTTCACTCCTACTAGTACCACAACCACTAATATCGCTCCAAAACACACGCACACATCATTTATATTTATTTTCAAGATTTTATTTAGTTTTTTACTGTTACCAACATCAATACTCTATTTTCATTTGTTTTTCGATTCAAGTTTGTTAACACTGGCTAACTTCAGTGACCACATAAATTTCCCCTACTTTCTTTTAGCCAATATTAATGCACAGTACCGTGTTGTGAAATTGACCTTTCTTACCTTCTTCCTAATACCTGAATAAAACAGCACTGCATATTTTTATTATTCCTTTAGCTACAGCAGAATTATTTTACAGTAGCATGTTCATATAAGGATATGATTTTCGCAACATCGAATTCTTGGAACATGTCGTTCACAAGTTGTTTAAAATTTTAAAATGCATCTTGTTTTTAGTTCCCAACATTTTTACTAATCATTATATAAAATATAATTGTGATTCTGTATGTAGTTTACCAGTAGTTTACAGTTTTATCAGAGGCTAAATATGCTCTATAAACAAAGTATGGGTACATACAGAATGAGGCACGACATGACAAGACATTTTGTCTATATTAGTTGACTTCCATGTATTTAAACAACAGCAATGCTCACAGGATAAGAAGCGATATGATGCCACAAAACTGTAGCGATCAAGCACAAGGTGACAATGTTGAATGACTGCTCCAACTGCATTGTGAGCAGACTGTCAGATGGCTTAAGTGTTCTGCTCATGCAATAGTACAAAAGATTTGTCAACAAAGGCCATGTCATAGTGGGTTTATAGCTGATTAGTTAAAGAATGTATTTCATTGTTACTTTAATAATTCTTAAAGTATTTTAATTTTGAATTTTTCTGTATGTATCTGTATGTTTAGTACAAGCAAGACCTATTTTACATCTAATCCATCTTTGAAGGAGTATTACGACAACAATTTTATTTCAAGAATGCGGGAAAGAATGATGTAACGAAAATACTGTTTAAGCTGTCCAAGCATTGTGTGGTGTCTGATTCTGAGTGAGCCCAACCTAATTGTACTGTTGCTTGTATTTAAATTACAGATAATATTTACAATAATGTTATACCAACCATAAACCGATAAACTCTATTGAAATGTTATACTTAACCTAATCATTAGAACTGCAATATCTACCGGGTCACGTTCAAAATATGATTACCAGCCTTACTATTGGTCAGAAATAAAGTAGGGTAAATTTAAAATGTCATGGAAGTTGGCTAATGAATACAAATTGCGTTGCTGAATGAAGAAATACATCTTCTAATACATAAAAACCAATGTTTGTTTCTCTGTTCATTTCTATTTGCTCAAGCATTGTTCATCCGACGAGTTGAAATTTTGCACACTTGACCTTAGAAACAAGGGTAATGTCACTGTCTAGATAGAGGGAGAAATATATATAACTAGAGAGAGAGTGACATATAGTGAGATAGAGAAATAGATAGAGATAGTGCTATGGACAGATATATAGATATAGAGATATTGTTAGATATATGGAGAGATATATAGAGAGAGTTAGAGCAATATAAGGAGAGATAGAGAGATATATAAGGAGGTATAGAGAGAGATATAGAGATGCTTTAACGGTGCAGCGTAGAGAAAAAATTAAATGGAGAAATGGAATTTTTTTTCTGTAAATTAAAAATCTATACGAGAAATACTGACAGTAAACTATTATTGCCATAAAGCCATGAAAGGTAAGTGGTTTTCACAGGCTGTTCAATGTTTGTGATTTGTAGGTGTATTTTATTAGCATTTCTTTTGATGTACATATTAAGGTGAGAGGTGTGTTGTGTGTTTCGTTTGCGATGTTAGGTGAATCATAAAATTATTGTAAGTAATGTAAAAAAGGCTTTTTTTACAGGTTAGTTTTGCAGTCGTTGAAGTGATAAAACAAAGCTAAAGTTTTGGTGATGGTAGGTCAGCTAATTTATATATTTGTGTGTGTGTATGTATATATAAATATACAGTGTAAACTCTATATAACGACACTTAACGGACTGAGCATTTTTTGGCGTTATAGAGAGTGATTGTTAAATGGAGAGAAATAAAAGATATAATTTTACTATTCTATAATAATATGTATTTATTAATATAGTACACATTTTACACACGGACATTAATATTCATACAAATAACAACACTTATTACGTATATTCGTCTTATGTTTTTGCTGCTCCAATATTTTAATTATATTTTCTTATGTTTCTTATTTTAATTGTATTTTCTTTGTTTTTCCATATTGTAGACATGGTAGAGCGGCTAAATCCAAAGCGTCTTCCAACATCACTGATCTTTTCTACCGCCTCTATTGAGCGTATTAATAAAACTTTTTCGGCAATAGCCTACACAAAGATTTTTGTTTACTCACTATGTTTACAGTTCGAAAGTCTGTAAGCAACTGCGATAATGATAATGTGTAACAACTTGACAAAAGTCTAGTGACCTAACAACTTGACAAAAGTCTTGTGACCGAGGTAAACATGTGCAAGTTCATCCTACAAAACCAAAAGACAATATTTCTTAGAATCTCTGGTACGTCAGTCAAAGTAAATACGTGCTAGATAATACAACAACAAAACAGCAAACAAAGGACGGTACACAGCTGCAGTTCTTATCTACTTTGGCAACTTAGAAAGTACTGCTTAATGATTTTAAATGCTGTATTGTTTTCGTTAAATAGAGTGAGCGTGACGCTATATAGAGTGTATTATTGTATAGAAAACAAGGTAAACCAACTAAAATCAAGCAATTTCGACGTTTTATGGACTTTGTCGTTAAATCGAGTGACGTTATAAAGAGTTTACACTGTGTGTACGTACACACGCACACGCGCGCGCACACACACACACACACACACGCACACACACACGCACACACACACATATGCTACACATGCATTTGGGTGATTCTACAAATATGGGAATATTCATGTCTTAAAGTAATTTGAGCCTCCATTACACAATGTTATAATATTTGTTTTCCCCCACAGTTAGGTTTTAGTTTATACTGACTTTTTCAAAAATTTAATTCTCCAAAATATATTTATTTATTAAAAAATATTAATTTAAATTCCTAAAATGTCATTCACATGTCCTGTCCCATTCACGTAATTTTTCACATTCTCACAGATTTCTACTGGAAATTATCTGTTTTCTGTTAATATTATTATTTATTTTCATTTAAAATGATGCTATAAGGAAAATATTAACTAAACAAACTATGAAAGGGCAAAAAACTATTTTAAAATTAATATAGTGATTGTCCTAGGGATTTTGGTCATTAACATGTCTGAAAAGAAGATTTTTTTTTACTAAGAAAGGAAATTTGTTATGTCTGGTTACACTGCCTGAAAACCAACATGGATGTCTCTTCTTAACTAGCGCAAGTTGTTGCTGACTGTATTTCAAGAACTGTGTGTTTAACTACCAACTTTAATCCATTTTTAAGGTGAGAGCTTTTATTTACTATCATTAACATGGTTTATTTTAATAGCTAAATATGAAATATAACTGAATTTGGATAATACTTCTGGGTAAACCTTCCAGTTGAAGGCATTTGGCCAAATTTTTACATAGTTGCCTTATAAACTGGCTTGTGTAGAAGCATTAAACAACCATTTTGTCATTCACATGGCTGGTTTGCTGTCATCCACATGCCTCAAATTTGGGCATGTGAATGACTTATAAGCTATGCGAATGACATTTTCACAATTGTAGCCTACTATTATGTACTACAAAGTGTAAAAATGGCTTTGTGTGTGTGTGCATGTGTTGGTGAGTCAAGGATGTAATGCCTTATTTCAGTTTTATATCAATTTTAAGATTTTATGTGTACAGTGTATATAAAATTAAAAGTGAACAGTATTTTAATTTACAAATAATGAGTAAACATTCCTCTTATGACAACTGATTACAAATGCCATTTGATTTACCTGTGCAAATAAAAATAATTTTGTTCATTGTTAAATCATAAAAAAAAATTTGTAATCAATTCTTACTTGTCCTATCACTCATGTCATGTACTTTATATTGGATGCAATACACTAAACTAAACTTTTTTTCAGGACTTGGAAAACATGCCTAAAAAAAAGCTCACAGAAAATGAAAAACAAAAAAAAAAGAAGAAAATTGAAATAAAGGGAGAGAAGAAAGAAGTTGAGGGAAGATCCACAAAAAATGAACAACATAAATTAAAAGAGAAGCAGGGGTACATAAAAAATAAAGAAAAAGGTGTAGGTAAATTAGTAAAGGACATGTCTCATAGAGAGCTGAGGAACAAATCCAAAAACTGGAAAAGAAACAGCTGCATACAGAAAGAAAAATCAAGGTTTGCAAGAAATTTTTCAAGATTCACCTCCAGAAAGTGATTCAGACACTGTCTCTCACCATTCAAGGGAAGAAAGTTTGCAGATAGATCATGAAGTACCACAAAATATTTAACTTGGCAGCAGCACCAGATGTTCTGAAAAAATACTTTTGTTAACCACACCCAAGAGAAGGAATTTTGTGCATGATCAAACCACCTATTCCAGCATCATCAACCAAATTCAAAGTGCCTGAAAAATCAAAAATTGATAAACTCTGTAGTGAAGAACTGCGAAGACCCTAAGTGTTAAACTAAATTTAATATTTGTGAAAGTGTAAAAAACTTATGCTTAATTTCAAAGTAATCCTAGCTACAGTTTGTTTCAGAGTATAATTAAAACATTTTATATTAATCAATCAAATTGCATTTAATTTTGTATTTGCTGTATATCTGATCATTCACATGCTCATGAATGTCATTAACATGCCCACATGTCATTTACATGGTTGTGAAAGTATACAAAAATGAAAACAAAAACATATAAAAATATTTAAGCTCTGCTGATACCATGCCATAATTATGTACCTCTTAAAGTATTAAAATTATTTTTTTGGAAATTTTAAAACGTATTTGTCATTTTGATTTTTAGGTATACAGAAATATCCTATAATTGTAGAATCACCCATTTACATAGTGATATGGTAGGTATAATGATGAAGTGGTCAACAAGGATGTGTTGAAGTAATTACAACATCAACATTCTTACTGTATAAGCGCAGAAAGGGTATTTTTGGATTGGGAAAATGTTTGGTTTGCAAAATATTGTTGAGGAAAGTAAATTAGAGCACAGATTATAAAATGTGAAATCACAAGTTATAATGAACCAGGCGGGATTATAGTGCATAATATACCATAGGAAATGTATCTTTGGTATCATGTTCTGTACTTAAATAGGTAGGATTGAAGTATAGAACACAATACAGTGTGAAATATTACTTTGGTATTGTGTCCGATACTAGAATAGGTAGGGCTATAGTATAGAATACAATAGCCAAAAGTTAAGTTTGATAAAGAAACGTGAGGTAGTTTTCTTATGTCACTACTTTTTTCAGAAATTAATAATAAAATTCAGAAAATACTTTTTTCAAAAAATAGAAATATTCCTGTATTTACCTTGAAAACAGCATCTTTATATTCCAACTGGTTTCTGAAAAATCACAGTTTATAGCTTACATTATATTACCTACGCATTTATGTAGCGTCCCCATTTTTTTACTTTCTATACTTACATGGATAATCACAGAATGTGCAAACCTAATATTCGCAACAAACCATTCCAATGCAGTATTTATGCATGTTCAACATAAATAATACAAATCTGTTACATCGTGAGAATGTCGTGTAAAATAGGTTGGCTCCATTAAAAATACTTTAGTATATTGTGGATGGTTAATTAGCTTAGTAGAGGGTGAAATCAACAAATGGGTTTTGCCACACCACTTCTAATTTTAATGAAACTTGGTAGAACATATGCACCAATATTCTAGCCTCAAAAATTATTTATAATATATTTTTAAATTTTTTTTTTTATATGACCTAATACTGTTTGCAGCATGGACCAGCACAATATGACATTTCATTGTTATATTCTAAAATTTGCAGAAATTTTATTTGAATAAGGAACAACGTCCATTAGAGCTCATTTGAAAGCTTAAGAAATGTACTTTTTTTTTGTATAGTTAAAGTTAGGTTTCAGTTAAGCCTAAAGAGATTTTTGGACTTACATTTTAGTTAAAAAAAAGTGATTTTTCATGGATTTTTCGACTTAAAAAACTTAATGAAAGATTCTAAATAACATGCCCGAATTTTTACCTGTTAAGCTAATAAGTTAGTAGTAAGCGCAGAAAATAATTTGCGCTGTTATTTAAAATCCTTCAACACAAAAAAAAATTCATTAAATTTATAATTTTTTTTTTAAATTTATATTTCAGAGCTCAAAAAATACATGTGGGACAGGTTAAAAAAAATGTATCAATACTACAATACAAGTCCTTACAGTGTACTTTAAAACAAAAAATTATTAAAGTTATTCCCAAGGGTTTAGTTGCCATGCGCTTTTGAAGAAGAAGGTTATGATTTGCTGGTCCTTGTGCCTTGAGGGGCAGTATGTGAATAAGAATCCAAGGATGTGTTTTTAATCACCTGGTTGGCATGCACTGTCATTAGTCATCCCCTAATCCACCAGAAATGTGTGGCTGGCTGGTGAATCATCTTGTTGGTAGTCATCCAGAATATATAGCAACAATACTGTTATGCTATAGGCCCAGCTGCCCTGCTCAGTTGAGGCTGTGATTAGGAGCATATCGGTTGTGTGTTTCGGTTTCTATACCATGACGACAGTCGTCGTACCCTCCCAGATACAGAGGCCGTACCTGGCCACCAACGCGGGCCTGAGGGGGGCTGTTTTCCCCCCCAGTGAACCCCAGTGAACCCCAGTGTGTGCATCGGCTAGGGACGCACCCGCGTGCGCCCTAGCACGCCAGTGTTTTTATGTAAATATTTCCGTGTATATATGTTTCTTTCTAAATGACAGTGACTTTGTTTAAGGGTGTAAATAGTGTAACTGTTATGTATGTATTAACTATCGGCAACTATCGTGTAATTCTTGTAAACGTATCGCAGTGTCTGTATGTAAGCGCGGCCAGGCGCTCATCCGCGTCGCGAGGGGTGGCGCTCTCCCACGCCGGCAGATTTCCCCTCCACTCCCCCGCCGCCCGCGCGCGACGGTCCGCGGACGAGCGGGGGAGAGCAGTAGTTGAACTCAGGACTCGAGCAGCGGCGGACGTGCGCTCCGCTCCGCGCTGATCGCGAGACGGGTGTCGAGCTCACGGTCCGGCGACTCAGCCGTAGGACGAGCATCTTTCGCAGCAGCCGTGCTGCCCACGACGAGCCGCCCACGCGAGTGGGTGCCTGAGTTGCGAGTACGTAAGTTACGCCACGCATCACGCATTACGGGACGCGTAAGCTTCGTTACGCGTCGCAGGACTTTCGCAGACGTTACGAGTCAGTACGTAAGAACCGCGCACGCATCACGTGTCTTAGTGTGGGGCGTAGTTACCCTTTGCCGAACCATCGCCGACGTTACGAGTCAGTACGTAGGGACCGCGCACGCGTCACGTGCCATTACAACACAGTTGACTATCAGGAACTTTGTTACGTGGATAAAAGCCAGTACGCGTCGGGACGAGTGGGCCGTACGAGACGGTCACCGGGAGTCCGGGTCATCGTGGGAGAGGCGCGCAACCCGCGACGGATCTGCCAGGCCGCGGCAAGCTCTCTGAACGCAATAAAAGAGCTCGTGAACCGATTAACAGCGAGTGGTCCTTTCACTCTACCTGTCACTCTACCTCACCATCCCTCCAGGTCCCGCATTTCCAGGTCCCAGCCACGTCGGCCTGGACCCACACCTCTCCGACGAGAGCAGTACGGGCATAGCGGACATTTCTAGCAAGCAGGGAAATAGGGACCAGAAGCCGAGGGACGTCAACCATTTTAATTTTGGTTTACATATCCTTTTAGCTTCAGTGTTTTAAGAGAATATAATGAAAGTAAATTTATCCAGTTTAGGGTGAGAATTTTGCATTACACAATTGTAAAGGTACAGATTGAATTAACAATGGAATGTTCTTGTTCTATTGGTATTAAACAGAAAGTGTATGTCATAAACTGTCTTACTCTAGATCTTCTGTATCGCATAATATTTCTGAGTTTACTGAAGATCAGAAAACTTTATTTTTATTGAGAAGTAAGGGTAATGATATCAAAACTATGTGTACTTTTCATAAAGCTGAATTTCTGGACAGATACTTTCACAAAATTACAGCAAGTCTTGTTCAGACCCTAACAATGTACACTCAAAAACTGTTAAAAAATCACTGCGGGAAATATCTATAAAACTTTCAAACTGCAATCCTGAGTTAAATTTAATCCCAGATAAAGCATTGTGCACAAAATGCTAAAATCAAATTCATAGGCCAAAACAAGACACACATGTCAATAGTGAAGATGAATGTTCAGATGTTTACGAACCAGGCACAGTACTTGTTGAGTCTGTTAATGAAGCTTGTTCAGCACTTATCATTCTCCTGTCAAGATACAGAAGTTGTCAAATGAAGCTCGACCGTCTCGGGTAAAGAAGAAAGTTAGGTAATGAAATAGCTACCTGTGTTACAGAAACGCTAAGTACATCTTTTGACTAGAAAAGCCTAAATGACAATGAAAATATGTTAATGATGGCAAATGCTAATTTAGGTATTGAGTATAAACAATTGATTCACAGGCTTATAATATAAAATGATAACTGCAAATTCTACTCAAGAAAAGATCAGTATTTTGAGTTTGCTTCCTAGCAGCTGGAGCATTGCTAAAGTTCAGGGTGAGTTTAATGTCATCCAATACCTGGTACGTCTGTCAAGAAGATGGACTGAAAAGGATGGTATTTTACCACAAATGAGCCCTAACGGACATTGTTCCTAATTTAAATAAACTTTCTGCAGATTTTAGAATATAAAAATGAAATGTCATTTTGTGCTGGCCCATGCTGCCAACAATAGGCTATATAAAAAAAGAAATTTTTTTAAAAATAGGTATTATAAAAATTATTTTTGAGTCTAGAATATTGTTGCATATGTCCTACCAAGTTTCATCAAAATTTAAAATGATGTGGCAAATTTTTTTTTGAATTATTTGTTGATTTCGCATGGAATGACCATATAGCAACATTAAAAATACTGTAAAATATTTTTTATGGTTGCTTAGGAATTACAACATAGTGTAGCAACCAGTTCACACAAGTCCATTCCAAAGCCAGAATAGTTCCGAAGTTCACAGAATGTTACCGAAGGCTACAATTCACCGCTTACACAAGCAACTTAGAAATAATTATTACAGGATAAATACGCAAATGAACAATGTCAAAATCATCTTTTATCTTTCACAGACTTATGTGAAGAAGAAATTAGAAAACCGTCGAGCTAAATTAAAAATACATACAAAAAATGTAGATGGTTGATTAGGTTACTATAGCTAGTCAAAATCTTGCATCGCTGCTTTTCCATTAATAAAATAATAAAATTCTATAATACTTTTATTCAAACACTAAAGATGTTCCTCCATCTACCCTGTAAACAGCATTTCTTAATTCCTACTGACTTTTGAGAAATTACAGTTTGTAGGTCAAAATAGACAGCGTATGCAGTGAAGCAGCTGTTACCATGTTGTGCTTTAATTGCGTTGCAGATCCTGTATTTTTGATTTGGATATTGTAACATAATGTAACGTAAAGAAAAACACAAAAAAAAAAAGTGATTCCCTATTGCGCATTCAAACCCAGTCATCAACCCTTGACAGGGATTTTTTTTAGCAGTATGGAGGCGTGAAGTGCCGACTTGTTACGTGCGCCAGCACGTAACCTGACGTATAAAAGGAATTACATATTACGTTTGATACACGCAATGACAATTCCTGTGCTTCACGCTTCCATACTGTTAAAAAAAATCCCTGTCTAGGGTTGATATTGTAATGTAGGTAACCTAAGAACTGTGAATTCTCAGAAACCTCTCAGAAACCAGAGGAATTTAGAAACTGTACTCAGGGTAAGTAGAGGTACATCTTTAGTGTTCAAAAAAATTATTTTCTGATTTTTATTATTTTATTTACTGAAAAGCCATGACACAAGAATTTTACCTCCTTTTCTTGTCCAAAAAGAATGTAGGGGTGGTAATGACATCAGCGCCGCCATATTAGTGACATCAATATGTCAATGGGATCTAGACTGCTCAGTTTATGCCCCAGCAGTATTCCAATGATGTTTTACACAATGATTAAGAAGGTAAGGATAAGAAAAAAATTTCAAATTTTTTTTTGCCTTTGTATTTATATGTTTTGAGGTGTAACCTTATTAGTTAACGAATTGCATACGTTACGTTATATTTATCAAAGGTTACAAACAATGCCTCGATCTCTTTAAACATATCAAATTAAAATACCCTAAAATATAATTAAACATTAGTACCATGTGACGATTTAATTACAATACCTTTAAAATCTGGCATCAATTCCCAATCTTTTCTATACGTTTGCTTATAGTATTTACTTGGCGATAAACTCTGTGGCGGCACATCGTCTTCCACTTTGATGTTTGTCAATGTTGCAATTCTTGGTTCATCGTTTTCCGAGGCCGAACTTTCCGGGGATGCCATTCCTCCAGAACAACCACTACCCTCCGCAAAATACCAAAACATCAGTTCACCAGAACACTAAAACGTTTGAAGATAACCTTGTCGAAATGAAATTAAGTGCGACCTGAGTTAGTAAATCCTAACACAAACTCTTCGAAAAAACTCAATTATACCAATTCATTTCAATATTTACAGGTCTGCAAAAAATTATAGTTATTTATTTCATTACGTTGCCAGAATTCAGATTCAGAATAATTTGATCAAGGGTACGCGGGTTAACAACATTCACATCGTTAACTTAGTCTAAATTCTAAAATTAGCTACACACAAAGCAAGATCTCGATTTCATTCTCGATAGAATTTTCATTCGACTTTTAAAAAAAAAATTTTAACAAATTTCGAGCGAAGTGAAAATAAATATAATCCAGTTTTTTATAAAAAGGCTGGTGGTACCCTTATTTTTTAACCAACTACATACGTTATGATGGTCCACAGAATAAAGAGGAGGATACAATGAAATAATGAAGCCATTTTAGTTCATACCAGATTTTAGGTCACAACAATTTTGCATTATTTAATTTCCAAACTTTAACTTAGATCATAGTATAATTAAATGCCGAACTCTGAAGTTAATAATGACTAATTGCTACGTGAGGTTTTGTATTGAATTCAATTGTGAAAAGAAAACTTTAAAAAAAATTGCAATATGTTAAGGTTTTTAAACTTTTTTTTATGGCTGATCTCGAATAAATGCAACCAAATCTCAATATTAAACGACAAAAATCATTAAAATTAAAACCTAAAAAAAGTTTGAAACCAATTAGAAGTATTTCGGACTGCTTCAACCTTTTGTAATATACCTGTGTTCCTGTATACTAAGTATGTGTCATGTCCACCAGTTTGGCCTCGGCTGGTATGATAGCACAAGCCCCAAGTGCGCCACCCATCCTACATAATCTATGGGGAGGAAAGTTAGTTCGCCACCCGCCCCTAGATAGCAGACAAAGGGGAATGTAAATTAAGGAAACTAAGCTCTCCCCAGTAATTTCTGGGCTAATAAAATTTGCAGAATACTTGAGCAGTATTATTTAGGCAGCGACCTCTCTGGAGGACTGCTCCTTCTTCCTACCTCTCTCTGCTCTTGGGCAGCGACCCCTGCTTGGGGACTGCTTCCGCTCCTCCCCTCTGCCCGACCTCTCACCTGCTCTTGGGCAGCGACCCCTGCTCGGGGACCGCTCCCGCTCTTTCCCTCTGCCTGGGACAAGTCAATTTGGCGCCCAACGTGGGGCCAGTCAGCTTGGATAACCTGAGGACCATGCCCTGCCTCTACGAGAGCTATCAGCTAAGCCAGAGCTACATCCACTTCCAGGAGTGAAGACAACACCTGGTGGCGCCAAACAGAAATACCGCAATGGAGTCTACACCGTGTGCCGCCCCAGATTGCCGTACCCAGGATGGACCCCAAACCCCCTGCGTGTGTTGCAGGACATTATTCCACTTGCAGTGTCTGGGACACAATAATCGAGACATCGATCCCCAAGACTTCATCCACATATGCCAAACCTGCCGAGAACAATTGCGGGACCAGAAGCCAACATCAGTTGTACCACGCCGATGCTTCGCCCGAGACTGCCCACGGACTGCCCTAGTGCTTACCACCTGCAAGAGCTGCTATCGGGAGTACCATCTATCCTGCTTAGGCTGGGATGACACCCCACTGAACCTCACGGAACTCTCTTTCAAGTGTGGGATATGTAGGAACACCCCAGAAATTCCCAGTGGCGCCGAAACGAAGATGACACCGAGGCCTTTCCGGGGACAAGACCATGAGGATCCTGTCAAACAGCTCCAGCACTGGGAGCAGGCCCTACAGACCCAGGGGATTCCCCAGGGCGAATGGATTGACCAGATAGGTCCATTACTACTTGGGGAAGCCTCTAGATGGTGGAATAACCATGAAGGGCTGTATGACACCTGGGAAGAGTTCACAGGGGGCTTCCTGAACCATTTTGGAAACCAATCAAGACTGGCAAAGCTTACTGCCCAATTATATGGTACCAAACAAAAGGAAGGAGAGGATGTCGAAAGTTTCTTACTACAGAAAAGGAAACTTTATAAGAGGCTACACCCAGGGAGAGACCCAAATGAATTTCTTCCTACCTTGTTGGAGCTGGTGCGGCCCAACCTACGGCCATTTCTACGGCATCCGCCTCCCGAGAATTTATCCGAACTTATGGTTCGAGCCACTGCCGTGCAGCGAGACTGTCTCGAAACTAGGGGCACTGTAACAAGTAAACCTTGTTCACCACCGACCCTGGTACAAGAATATGCTACCCCCAACAAAAGATTGCCGAAGTGTTGGCACTGTCCTGAACAACACTTTCATCAAGACTGCCCAGTGCTCCGCTGCCAACAGTCTGAAAGGAACAGCCTCAACACAGTAAACCCCTGGAGGGAAAGAGTGGTGCCAACGAGCCCTACCCCTACACCGAAAGTAGAAGACCTCAACTCCCAAGCTCGGCTCGAAGGTAGACCGACCCCGAGCCTTATGTGCGTACAGCACCACCCACAACAAGAACTGCCAAGAGTCAAGGTGCAACTGGACTCACAGCCCATTCAGGCTCTTATCGACTCAGCTGCCACCACTAATTATGTGCGCGAGAGTGTTGTGCAGATAATAGGGACCCCTATTAATTCTCAACCCCAAATGGCACAGCTTGCCACCCAGGGATCCACCATGACCTTACTGGGCAATGCTGCATAGCCGATGTGGAGATGGAGATCCCATGTCTAGTCGCAAAGGACCTTCGAGAAGAACTTGTGCTGGGCCAAGATTGGCTCACGCAGCAGCAGGCGATATTGGACTTTGAAGATCAAACTATACACTTCGGACGAACGTCCCGCCGGACTCTTGACTGGGGCACCCAAGGAATGGGTGACCTGAATGCCCCTAATCAAAGTGGTGTTAACCCTAATCCTGGAATCTGCACTGAACAACACAGAGACCAACCTATGGTTGTGTTGACACAAGGGGACCAGAGACCTCAAGAAACTCCTTCCCTTCGCTCTGCCACAACCAAGTTAAGCCAAAATAACTCGGGCAGTGGTTTTCAGTGGTGCCAGAAAGGAGGAACCCCAAAGGGGAAATCGACCATGCAGTCATGGAGACAGCCGCTGAGCGGCGCCCTCTCAAAGGCAAGATGCTACTGGAAGAAAGAGCCTTTTCCAGACCGAGGAATATGGTTTCCCCAGAACAGGATTCACCTGCAGCCATGGAGACGGAAAACAGATCTGTCCAAAAACCCCGAACCCCAGGAACCTATTAGCCCCTCTCCACCAGGACAACTACCTCCAGGACCCTACGACCATGGGAACCGCTAGGCAGACCAGCCCGCTACCGACTAACCTCCGCGAAGTGTAGTGGCCAGTGTAGAGGAGCCAGCCCTTGGACTGAAGCCCAGCGTGCTGACTCCTGGCATGTGCAACGATCCCAGCCAAGGCCACAGAGGGAGGGGGGCGAATTGTCATGTCCACCAGTTTGGCCTCGGCTGGTATGATAGCACAAGCCCCAAGTGCGCCACCTATCCTACATAATCTATGGGGAGGAAAGTTAGTTCGCCACCCGCCCCTAGATGGCAGACAAAGCGGAATGTAAATTAAGGAAACTTTGTCTACCTGCCCAGCCTAATTCAGGACAAATATGTAAATACCCAGTGTTGTAAAAAGAAGCCTTTAAATTATACAAGTGAAGGTAAATAGTATTGTAATTCGAATATGTATGCACAGGAAGGGTACAGATGTGCCCTCCCTGATGAATGTGTACATACCTTGTATATTTACTCTGGCTGAGCTAAGCCAAGGAAGAAAGCTCTCCCCAGTACTTCTGGGTAGATGGAGTGCTCTGGTTTCCCTTCAAAGGCGTAGAATTGTTCAGGGGAATTTTTGCAAGCCATTTGAAGCAAATCAGTGCACTTTCGGCTTTATACTAACTGATTTCCTTTCAGCGATTTTTGCGAGCCGCCGAGACTTGCTGCTGCAAGTTCCTGAGTCGACCACCAGGAGTGCTCTTGTCGTAGATCTAGCTCTTAGCACCTAGATCCTCTTCTTGTGAGTGCTGTGCGCTACCGGATCGTAGCCTATAGGGGAGGTCGAGGGGGGGATCTGGAATGGATCCCCACCCGACGACGCCGAACCTGGGTGGAGGCGATCTCGGTCCGAGGCCTTCGGCCGAAGCCACCATGTTGACCGACCGACCAACGCCGACGAAACCTTATGGACGACCAGCGAAAGCAACCGCATCTTCGCAACCATCGACGACGAAGCTGACCGCGCCTGGTGTGGCGGCCTCTTCCGCGTCGGGGGGGGGGGGGGCTCTGCCTTCGCCCTCGGCACCGGCAGGGGTCCGCCCCCAGAGCGCCAACATCAAGGTCAGCGACTCGAAACACCTCGCCGGCATTGACCTGTCCACTATTCCGACTGCTACCTCGTCTCCTACTCTGTCCGTCTACACCACTACCACCACCACTGCCTCTATCACCTCGCCCATCGTGACTGCCTCTCCCTCCTTACCCGTTCTCGTCGTTGACGCGCCTGTGGACCCCATGGACACCGCCGCTCCAGCTACTTCAGACGACGACTTTGGGTTCGTGAAGCCTCGGAAGACCACCAAGCGGCCTCTCCGCGACGTGCTCTCTTCGGATGACGCCGTCCCAGTGGAAAACCGCTACGGATCCTTATCCTCCTTGCCTGACTCTGACATCGACGACGCCGCCTCATCTGCTCCTCCTCTCACCGCCAAGCCTCGTCGTACCCAGCACCCGAAGAGACATAAGACTGTTGCCGCGCCGCCCCAGCCTCAACCTTCTACATCTGTCTCCCCTCCGCAACCTCAGCCATCCACGTCTCAGCGGCCGGCCACCTCTGCTCCGTCTGCACCTAAGCCGCCTCGCATGCCACCCATTGGCATTCGCTCCTCGCCGACCGCTCAACCCTTCCTCCACATCAAACACTTGCAGTCCTTGCTCACCGGTCCACTCACCGCCACCTCCATTAACGACCGTACGTCTTTCTACACTGCTAATCCTCACGACCATCAGTTCCTCTACGACCACCTCAAGAGACATGGCTACCAGCCCTACACCCACCTGCGTCCCGACGAGCGCACCGACCGTGTTGTGGTCAAGCGCCTGCCCTCCTCCACCACCGCGGACGAGGTCAAGGAGGCTCTCCTGGACCTCGGCCTCCCGGTGGGCACCATCTTGCCGCTCCGCACCTCCGCCGACTCAACAACCCGGCCCTTCCTCGTCTGCACCAACGGACTAGGGGAGGCGACGCAGTTCCTCAAACTGAAGACGCTAGGCTGCTGGGTGGTGACCGTAGAGCGCTACCGGGGCTCTGGGAGGGTACCCCAGTGCTATCGGTGCCAGTCCACCGGACATCCATCGACACGCTGCGAGCGGGACCCCAGGTGTTTCAAATGCGCTGGGCACCACTGGTCGCGAGACTGCACCTCTACGACTAAAAAGTGTGTCAATTGCGACGGGCCGCACTTTGCTACCTCGACGGACTGCCGTGTCATACAGGCATACATCCGACGACACCCGCCGCGACCTGCTGACCCGACGATGACGACCGACGCTCCGCGCCCGTCTGCTCCGCTCCCTTCTGACGTTCGGACTTTCACGGCCCTGCGGACTCCTGCTTGGCAGGGCCACGACCCGCCTTCCTCCTCTTCCCGGGCACCACCTCTTGCTCACCTCCCCTCATCCTCTTCACAGAGGCCACCCGCCACGTCATCCACTTCCACTCGCCCCGCCGATGCCGACTCAGACGACACTTCGCTGACATCCATGTTGAGGGAACTCATCACGCTCATCCGCCACTACCTGCCACTCATCCGCCAGGTCCTGACGGCGCTTTCCCGTGCCCAGACCCCATCGGAGAAATTTGAGGTGCTCCTCCAAGCCCTCCTCAATTTCTTTGATGAATCACGCCCCACCCCTTAGTATCCTTATCTGGAACACCTTCTCCCTTCCTCCCAAACTCCACGATCTTCTCCACCTTCTCCGGGTGCATTCTCCCGATGTCGTGTTCCTCGCAGAAACCTGGCTCGACCCCCCCACACCCCTCCATATTCCGGGGTACGCCATTCACCGCGCCGATCGTGATGGTCGGGGCGGAGGGGTGGCGTTACTCGTCCGCGCTACCTTGTCCCACCATCGTCGTCTTGTTCCATCTTCCCCCGCGGCCGAGGCTGCCGCCGTGCGTTTGCACGGTTTTCCGTACTCCCTGACTTTGGTCTCCCTCTATCTCCCGCCCCAATTCCCCTTCCCTACCGACGACATTGTGGCCCTCGGGCGGCTCGACGCCCACGTCGTGCTGGCCGGGGACTACAATGCGACCCATCCTTTTTGGGGCTGCGCTGCCGCGAACCGGCGGGGCAGCTCCCTCCGTCAATTCCTCCGGCGTACTCGCCTTTCTCTTCACGCACCACCCACACCGACCTTCTATCCGGCCCAGCGCCATCGCCGCCCCAGTGTCATCGACCTCGCTCTCTCATCACCCCTTCCCGTCATTTCTCACCTTCGCACCATCACCGCCGGTACTTCCGACCACTTGCCTGTCCTCGGCTCGCTCCACTTCTTTCCTCACACCAACCCTCACCTCCCCCGGTACGACTTCATCCACGCCGACTGGTATGGCTTCCAGGATTCACTCTCCGATGCTCTGGACCTCACGCTTCCCTTCGCCACTCCTGCTCAACTCGACGACCGAGTCCTCTACTTTTCCGACGCCATCTCTACGGCCGCTTCTTCTCACATTCCGCTCGCGCCTCCGCGCCCTCTCATCGTCCCCTTCCCGCCGTATCTCCGTGACGCCGTGTCCTTGCGCAACCGCTTCCGTGGTCGCTGGCAGGCGAGCCGCTCCCCGCTGCATCGCCGAGTTTACCTGGTGCTCCGGGGGTGGTGCCGCCAATTGATCGTGGGGTGGAGGGCCCGACTGGAGGCGCGGCGCCTCGGCTCCCTCACCGCTACCTCTGGCTCTCTGTGGTCTTACGTCCGTCGCCTTCGTTCCGTCCCCACCTCCATCCCTCCCCTCACTCTTCCTGTCGGGGTGGCGGAGACGGCTTCGGAGCGGACCGAGGCGGTCGCCGCCTACCTCGCCACCACCTTCGCCTCCGCCCCCCACCCCACCTTGTCGTCGGAGTCCTCGGACGATGATGATGCTCCTTCCCACTTGTCCCGTCACGTCACTCTCCCCCTCCTCCCTGATGTCCTGCCCTTCCCGCTTGCCACGCCTTCTGAAGTCACCTCTCTGCTCTCCCATCTCAAGTTTCGTTCGGCCCCTGGCTCCAACTCCATTCCCGCCCCCGTTCTGCGCCATCTTCCCCGTAAAGCCACTGTTTTTCTCACTCGCATCATTAACGCCATGTTCATCCTCTGCCATTTTCCGTCTCCTTGGAAACTCGCCGTCGTCTCGCCCATCCCCAAGCCCGGCAAGCCTTCATCCTTACCTTCCTCCTACCGTCCTATCTCTCTTCTCCCCATCCTCTCCAAGATCGCAGAGAGAGTCATCCACCGGCGCCTTCTTCTTCAAGTCAACACCCTTCACCTGCTCCCCCATCACCAGTTCGGTTTCCGCCCCCATCATTCCACCACCCACGCCATTGCTCGTGTGGAACTCCTGGTGGTGCAGGGGTTCGCCAGGCGGCAACACACGGGCATGGTGCTTTTGGACCTGGCCCGTGCATTGGACTCCGTTCCGCATTCCCAACTCATCTCTCGCCTCTCCGCCATCGGTCTTCCGCCGCACCTGGTCCGTCTCCTCTGCTCATTCCTGGGGGGTCGCTCCTTCTGGGTTCGAGTAGAGGGGACGCTTTCCGCACCCCGGCCCATTCTCGCCGGCGTCCCCCAGGGCGCCATTCTCTCGCCTCTCCTGTTCGCCCTCCACATTTCCGACTTGCAGCCTCCGCCTGGGACCTACCTGGTGCAGTACGCCGACGATACCTGTCTCCTCGCCTCCTCCGTCTCCGAGCGGCTGCTCGGCGGCCGCCTTGCCCGCGGACTCACCTCACTCAACGCCCAGTTCCTTGCGCACGGCATTGGCTTGAATCACTTCAAATCACGCTCTATCATTTTCTCCCGTCTTCATCCTCACCAGGACCGCCCCCCCCCCCCCGCATCTCCACCGTAGTCGTCCCCTGGTCGCCCACCCTCCGCTATCTCGGGGTCACCCTCGATCGTTCGTTCACTTTTCTTCCGCACCTGGAATCCGTCCGCACCAAGTCCCGCGCCATCTTGGCCCAGCTGGCCACCGTACTCAGGCTGTCCTCTGCCGTTCCGCTCCCAGTTCGCCTCACCGCATATCGCTCATATGTCATCTCACATTTCATCTACGCCTGCCCGGTCTGGGTTCACTCATCTCGTTCCAACCTTCGACCTGTCACGTGCTCATATTTTCTTGGTGCCCGCCTTCTCCTCGGCCTCCCTCGCGCCACGCTCCGCCAGACACTGTTGGACAGGACGGGACTTCCGCACCTCCACCACCTGCTCTGTCAGACGACCGACACTTTCCTCCGTCGTTGCCGACGTAGCGACAATCCGTACATTCGGCAGCTGGCAGAGCCGCCGCCCGACGCACCGCACCCACGACGTCCGCTTTTCAGTTACGATCACATACTTGACGAAGGACAGCCGGACGACGTAGGCGCGGCCGGTGGACCAGACAGATGACCCTGGGGCCTCCACGCCGACTGGTAGCACTGTGGGAACCCCATCCTCCTCGGCGCCGCCATGATGATCTTCTCTCCGCTGTTCCGCGCCGGCCCATCAACGGCGCGGCACCATCTGAGCCCTGAGGACCCCCCAGCAGCCGTGAAGAACTCGCCCATCAATAAGTAGCTGAGCATCAAGGACGACCTCGTCGGGGAAGCTCTGCTTTGTTGAATAAAGACTATCGTCACCTTGCAGGCCTTGTGCCCATGTACCAATCTTTTATTGTACCTTGTGCCCTTTTTTATTAAATGATGGATTTTTTGGTGGGTGACTCCCTTCAGTGGGAGTCCCCTTTGTAAAAAAAAAAAAAAAAAAAAAAAAAAACTTGAGCAGTATTATTTAGGCAGCGACCTCTTTAGAGGACTGCTCCTCCTTCCTACCTCTCTCTGCTCTTGGGTAGCAACCCCTGCTCGGGGACCGCTCCCACTCCCCCCCCCCTCTGCCCGACCTCTCCCTGCTCTTGGGCAGCGACCCCTGCTTGGGGACCGCTCCCGCTCCTCCCCTCTGTCCGACCTCTCACCTGCTCTTGGGCAGCGACCCCTGCTCGGGGACCGCTCCCGCTCCTCCCCTCTGCCTGGGACAAGTCATATGTATACTTCAAAACAAAAACGCTAGAAACGTACGGGCTATGGCATTCGTCAAGAAGACATTTGAACAGTGAACAGAGGCGGAACACAGGTAATATACAAAGAATTTAGGTGTTAACACCCCAAGAGATTAGTGGGTGTTAAGGTGGATCGTAATATATAAAAATATAAATAAAACACTGAAATCTGGTTACTTCTAGATTATTTTAATGGTTAACTTATTTTATTTTGAACAAGCCAGATTTATCATAGTATGGTAGTTAATACTTTTGGTCACCACTTTGATGACTTACAAACTAGTGACAATAACATCGGTTTGAAATTATGCTACTATGCACTTTGGTTGACGCCGTCGTCGGTGCTCCCTCTGAGAGCACAGGCCGTTATGTGTCCTCAACACCTGATCAGTGCCGCGCCTCGAACGCGCCCGTGCAGGCAACATAGTGCAGTGACCCGAACGGCGTGACGTCAGTCACGGCCCCCTACGTGTGCAAAGCGGCCGGGCCGGGTGTGGCACTGCGCAATTAAATAATTTGTTTTGCATTTGATAAGATAAACAAAAACTAATACGTGTAAAATCACTAATAATTAATGTTAATTTAATAATCTTTTTGTAAACTGGGATCATTCACAAAACTGGCCGAAATCATCTTCCCGCGCTCCGCAGTTTCCCGCGGAATTTCCCCCCTCCCTGGCCACGGCGGCCAGGGAGGTTAGTCAGTCGCCATCCAGCACTCGCCCGGGCCGGCAGCCCACGCACGGGGAGCTCTCAACTTTCGTGCCAACATCACCAGTAACTACAATAGGTAATTATAGCCAAATCGTTCGAGACCCCGCGCGGTCCTTCAATAAAATGTGCAGTCCGACACAGGACTTTTAGTGTAATACGTAAATGATTAGGTGGGCCATCGTGGCACCTGCGCCTCACGCTGTAAAGTCCCACATCGGGAATTAGTTCATCGCCCCCGCAGGGCGGCACTGCGCCAAATGCGAATCTAAACTTTCAGACGAGTCATTAACTGGGACGTGCCACGGTCACGTGTGTGATATCCTGCAGGATTCCACCACGCCCGTACCCAGCATAACGTGGCCCTCGCCACCCCGCGGAGTAGCCGCAATTAGTTAACCAGCTGAGTGGAACACTTTATCTAGACCCGAACACGGGACTAATCGCAGTGACTATTGTGTAGTGTTTGATTTTAAGTAATTTTGTGTGAACAACCTCCCCACGCATTTCACGTTGCGTGCCGCAGACTTTCACAGAGGTATGAACAGACTTATCGCCTGCCAGAGCATCCCACTCGCAAATCGCCGGGAATAGCCCCTATCAACGTACTTGCCACCGGGCTACCGTGTGGCCGTAACAAGTCCGCCAATAGAGGGTGGCGTACGTGGAGCTTAGGTCGACGATGAAGCGGCCAGTTAAGTGAGCGTGTAACGTGTAAAGTGTGCGACGGCATAAACCAGCTAAAAGTACGTGTGTGTTTTTATTAATAAGGCGTCCTGGGAGGCCAAAACAGCCCGGGGAGTCCTTTGTCGACGCGTCCCTGCCTGTAGCCACGAGGCCAGGAACCCCGCCCTTGAGATTAAAATTCATCGAACCTATCAAATTCACGTAAAATTCAGATCAGGCAACGGGGACGGTGTCATGGTTGTTAATAATGGGAACACTCTCAACAATGATTTTTTTTCACTTGATAGAGTTACGCTTCTTCAATCAGAGAAGCTGTATACGAGTCTATGAAAAGTATTTTTCAGTCATTTTTGAAGCGTTACTAGTTATTTTGTGAGTTAGAAATAAAATAAATATTTCAATAAATACTTACTTTACTTTTCAAGTAAAAAAATATATATTTCATTGGCCTTAAAAAAATTTTAAGATTTAAAATGCTGCACTGCAGTATAAAAATATGTGCCAATAGAAGAAAAAAATATGTTTTTACTTTAAATTGACGTCTTCCGGCCGAAGGCCACCCCAAAGCCCGACCTGCAACCGCCAGTATCCGACTCCGCTAACGGAACTCACCCATAGCCATGGCCCACCCGAGTCGGGCGAGCACCTGAGTGCAAGGTAGAACCGAGGGCCATGCATAATAAAAAAACACCTAGACCCCAATTCATTGAAAATCAGACCTAAATTAATAGTAACGCCACTTTTTATTAAAACCTCCGCCCAAGGAAAGTGCGACACATGAGTGCCCGATTCACTCACGTGTGAAATTATGTTAATACGTTTGTGAGTGTCTCCCTTGCGGCCTTCAGCCTTAATTAATTATAGTGTTGTGTTGACGTAGATATTACCTCCCTGTTTTTATGTGTGACTAGCCACTAGAGCAGTCAACAAGTGACGAACAGTCTCTGGTATGACTTTTAATGTTTAAACTTAATTTACGTAATTTTACTAACCCCTAATTTTTTAAGAGTATCTGTAAATCAGATTAGTTATTAATAATTAATATGTAAATTTAGAGCTGCTCCCAGCTTCTTGTTACTAAAATATTTTCCGAATAATGGAACTTTAGCAACTTTGGCGCGAGAGAACGCTGAGACCTTCCCTCGCGCCAAGGGCAAACGCCAGTACCGAGCATCTCGCGGACCGGGGCGGACGTGTGTTCCACGGGGAGTCATCACCCTTTGTCTCCACTGAACACTATTGCTGGTAACTATAGTCATTTAAACCAAATCTTTTTTCGTTGCGTAAACTCCCCGTGCATCCCCGGTCCTTTTACGGTGTAGGGCCTAACCCAGTCGCGTAACTATAAACTCCCCGCACTAGACATTACATGGGGCAGTTCACCATACAGCATGGGCCAACTCCCCACTACAAGTGAATTTTTGTTAAACGTCGAGTGCACAGGCACCGGCGACAGCTACACATAGAACTTGCAACTAATTTAATTGCGGACCGCGGTCCACACAGGTGAACCTGGGTGCCACCACACTAGCAATTCTCGGGATTGGCCATCTCCAATCAACCTCCCCCTTAACCTCGACTGGTGTGAGAGCTTATATTAGTAACAGTGCGTCAGAGCACTCGGTGTTAATTCAATGTAATTTCGTAGGGTAATTCAATGTACGTCGTGTAAATTTAAACTGTAATTGTAACTGTTTGACCGATTAAACGTCGACTCCGCACACTCCATGCGCGACGAGTAACCGTCAGTAAAAAGTTCGAATTCGTGTCTATTATTGTGTAGAGTCTCCCTACCCCAGCAAGGAATCAGTATGATATGCTGCACAGGGCCTGTAATGTGTTAACAGCCAGGGATCCCTCCAACCACACACTTCGCCGACGGGCCTAGCGGGCCACGCAGGGGCAATGCACCCACAGAACCCAAATTTGGTTAGACGCAGAGCTAGCCTGGCGCCCTCCCGGACACATTTTCACTAAGAGACAGTTTTCCCGCTAGGATAAACGCCCGGTCTCGAACACGAGATCCCGGACGACGGCAAAATGTCGATAATACTACATTAATATTGAAATGTGTGTATTTTGTTATAAAAAGAGCCAACAGCGTGTCGTCGCCTGGCCGACTAGCCCCTGAATGATAGTATTTTACCGGCTACTCAGTGTTTGGTAGAAAGGGGTTTGGGCCGCGTGGCCAAGGGACTTAGTCACCAGGATAACAATTGACACACTCTAAGACAGTTTCCAGGTTCTTTATATACGGTAAATCAAACCCTTTACAAGGGGCTGCCGCGTTTCCGCCTGTGACTGATTCTGTAGGGCGAAGCCCGGTTCCGCGCACTGTTACTGTATGGGAAAAAATACGTGATGTCCCGTTCGTGACGAGCAATAACCGCGTCGCTAGGACTTGATCTCTATATGACTCGCCCCCTAAGCTGAACGACTGACCAGACAACTCGGTGCCCGGGAGAGCCTGTGAATTACCATGCAAACAATGGCGAAAATCCAGTCCGCAAACAGAACTCCGTGACTCATAAACCACCAGAGAAAACACGCACACGAGAGAAGTGACTGACTGCACGCCGCGACTGAATGACTCGGTGACACACTCGCCTAAATGACAACACAACTGTAAGGTAGGAATTACTTCCTCTCGGCAAGGCCTGAACTCCAGCGAGACACCGCGCCCGTTCTCACCGTCTTGGAGCGATGCCGCAGACACGTCCGCTGTCTCCAGCGCCCAGCTGCCGACTGACTCCCTCCCCGCCTCGCGCGACCCAGCGCCCGCGTCCCCTCCGCTCCTGCGAGCCCGCGGAACACGCTGATTGGTCACAGGCGGAAGCCACGGCTTTGGCGCCCGGTGAACATGTGAGAACTTAATCTACATAACATTTCATACAATATAATAAACTATTTACAATAAAGAAAACACGACCCTTCAAATAATAAAATACACAAGTTACAATAAGTAATGTTAAAAAATATATACAAGTCATCCCGTCCGGTTATTAAGTATTTACATTAATTTTCACTGGCGCGTGAACCTCTCTTCCCCCCCTGCCCAAGCCGCACAACACTGACGTCGCACACGCAACACAGGGCAGGAGAAGGCGTTGGCGTGGCATAACGGGCTGTGAGAGCTGGGTCGACACCTGGGTCGACGTCAAGCGCACAACAGCGATACTAGCTCGCAGTGCATTGTGCGTGCGAAGATACACCCAGCGCGAGCACACAACAGCCAGACTCTGCTCCCAGCTACGTCACAGGGCCAGGTCGCTCCCCCTTCTACTTTCTCCCTTCATATAGGCGAACCTCCCCCTCTCTAGTAACCTTTCCCCTAGCCATGGTCAACCCGAGTCAGGTGAGCCTTTGATGCCAAGGTAGAACCAAGGACCGTGTCTAATTAATTAAACACCTCTACCCCAGTTCATTAACAATCAAACATACTTTAATAGTAACTTCAATATTAATTAAAACCCCCGCCCAAGGAAAGTGCGATGCAGGAGTGCCCAAGTCACTCACGTGTGAACTTGCCATAATGAGTTTGCGAGTGCCTCCTTTGCGGCCTTCAGACTTAATTAATTATAGTGTTGTGTTAACGTAAATATTACCTCCCCGTTTTTTATGTATAACTAGCCATTGGAGCAGTCAGCAAGCGCGAAAAGTCTCTGGTGTGACTCTGAACATTTAAACTTAATTTACATAAATTAATTAACAGTAATTATTAAAGACCATCTGCCAAAATTAATGTATGAATTTAGAGCTGCTCTCAGCTTATTATTATTGAAATAAATTCAGAATAACGGAACTTTAGCAACTTTGGCGCGAGAGAATGCTGAGACCTTCCCTCGCGCCAAAGGCAAACATCAGTACCGAGCGACTCACGGACCAGGGCGGACGTGTGTTCCACGGGGAGCCATCATTCTTTGTTCCACACTCAGCAGTACTTCTGGTAATTATAGTCATCAATCCAAACTTATTTTCTTCGTTTACATAAACTCCCCGTGCATCCCCGGTTCTTTTACAGTGTAGGGCCTAACCCAGCCGCTTAACGTTAAACTCCCCGCACGAGACATTACGCGGGGTAGTACACCTTACAGCACGGGCCGACTCCCGCTACCAATGAACTTTTATTCAATGTCGAGTGCACAGGCACCGACGACAGCTACGTGTAAAGCTTTGCACCTAATTTAACTGCGGGCCGCGGTTCAACAGGTAAATACGGGCGCCGCCAAATTAGAAATTTTCGGGATTGGCCATCTCCAATCAACCTCCCCCTTAACCTCGGCTGGCGTAAGGGCTTAAACTAGTGACAGTGTGTCAGAGCACTCATTTTTAACCAAGTGTAATTTTGAAGGGTAATTTCTTGTACGCCGTGCAAGTGTACTGTAAGTGTAATTGCGACTGTAATAGTCCAGCTGATTAAACGACCACACCGCACACTCCATACGCGACGTGTCATCGACAGTATAAATCTCGAGTTCGTGTTTGTTATTGTATATAGCCTCCCTATCCCATCTAGGAATCAGTGTATTATGCTGCACAAGGCCTGTGAAGTGATACCAGCTAGGGACCCCCCCAACCACGAACTTCGCCGACGGTCCTAGCGGGCCACGCAGGGGCAACGAACTTACGAAACCCAATTTTGGTCAGACGCTGAGCTAACCTGGCGCCTTCCCGGAACATAATTTGAATCAGAACCAGTTTTCTCGCTAGGATACACACCCGGTCTCGAACACGAGAACCCGGACGGCGGCAAATGTTTTGGTTGAAGTTTTAGAATGGCTGTCACGACCTCGAATATTTCAACACATACTTAATCGTCATAAAGAAATAGATGGAAATAATTACTTTGATGGATTTCACATGACAAAAAAAAAGTGTCCTTGAAGTTATGCTACACAGTAAAATTGTTTGGAATTCTCTTCCGACACGTTAGAACTTTTTTGTTAGTTGTAATTTATTTTTAAATTGTATGATTTTGTAGTTAACAACTAAATAAAACACTTTCAGCACATAAGCTTATTTTGAGATTAGTTTAGAGAATACATTCTGGTGGCAAAAAGTTTGCCTATTATTATCATCTTGAGATTTTGATAAAGCTAAATAAGGTGCTAGGAGGGGATTGGCCAGCCATGACAATGTTTTAGCCATGACTAACTCCCCTCACTGACTATTCTAGACAAAAAACTAGATAAGTTGGGCCCAGATAAAACCTGCATAGACACAGGGAAAACCCTGGGCACTGACATGCGGAATGCAAGATTTCATGCATTAATTACGAGCAGGTTGGTTACAGGAAACAGAAGGATGGTTCTGGAAGAAGAGTTGGACAGAGTAGAAAGACTACTATGCAAATGGGCGGGAGCTTGGACATTTTGTCCGCATTTGGTTTGGTAGCACTGGTTGTTTCGGGGGCGACTTTGTAGTTTCCTCCAGGCTGCCAGCCAGCCTAAACTATAAGTTAAGAAGGGGGGAAATTCGTGTACGCTGTTGAATTAAAAAATGTAAATAGACATTAATTTAATATAAAAATAAACATTAAAATATGTTTAGTTTGTTTATTGTTTCAAATTATTACTCTAATGTGTTTAAAGTTAATTTATCATGTTCTGGTAGCATTCTGGCTATGCTTCTTTTTAATGTGTGTGTATTATTGTAATTTTTGATACTTTTTTTTAAATTTGTTATATGTTTTTGATTTATTTATATTTAGGCAGGAATTATGGAATACAGGCAAATGAATAACCAAAAATATGGGCTGAATTAGTTCACAAAGTGAAGTATGGTACAGGTAGGCTATTAAAAGATACTAATGTGAACAAGAAATTTGTACTGTTTTACTAACCTTAAAAAAAAATACATTTTTGTCACACCAAATACATAATCATTATCTTAAGGATTCTGCAGATTAGTCCAACTCCTCATCATAAAATTAAATGTCTTTGAAGGAACTGGATCGATTATTTACCTGAATTTAAGGTGGGTTTACGATTGATTTCCTTAAGAATTATAACTTAACATCGAGCACACGATTAAGTCAAAACTACATTTTCCAGTTTATGATTGACATAGAAGTCGTTAATTCCTGTTGTGTATCAATACATTGGTGTAGTGTGAGACCTGCACCAGCCAGTTATAACATCTATGAGCGGATGCTCAGTAAATAAAAGCTCGCAACATGGCGACGCAACAGCTTGTTCGTTGGTTATTTATTGAATCCTAAATCCCTGCACATCGCAATCATAACATGGCGCTGCGGACAAATTCGTCAAGTTTTCGGTGCGTGGTTATAATACGGAAAATAAGTCGCGGACGTTGGCTGTGATTATAGTCGGGGCAAGATTGTACAAGCGGCATCCACGCGATGGATAACCTGAAGCCACCACGACCGCTCAGCCTGGAGGGCGATTTGGCTACAAACTGGAGAAGATGGAAGCAGCAATTCAATATTTATTTAATCGCCACGGGAGGAACAGTTAAGGAAGACAACATCAAGTTAGCGACGCTTCTGCACGTGTTGGGAGAGGAAGTACAATAGTTGTATTTTACAATGGATGTTCCAGATGAAGAAGCAAAAAAATTTGAGGCAGTGATGGCACGCTTAGATGTGTATTTTCTTCCTAAAACAAACCAGAGCGTTGAACGACACAAATTCAATAATCGTGTCCAGGAAGACTGTGAAACAATTGATTCGTTCGTGACGGCGCTGCGTCGCCTTAGTGCAAACTGTGGGTATGATACACTTCGGGACGACCTCATAAAGGACAGAATTGTATGCGGTGTTAAAGACACGCATCTTAAGGACAGATTGCTTCGTGAGCCAGTGCTCACTCTCACAAAGGCAATACAAATATGTAAAGCAGCGGAGCAAACTCGGGTATTAATGAAGACCATTGAAAATGAAGTTGTACATACAGTGAGACAAGATTACAAAGGAGTGGACCGTCAAGACACAGCCGGGAAGCCTGGAGAATGCGCAGGAACTACGTATCCACGCTACAACAACCGAGGAGGCCAAGGAGGGAGGTTCCACCAATCTTCTCGACCAACTGCAAAGTTCCGGAATCAAGGGATGGAGCAACGGGATACGGCGCAGGAGTTCCAGAAACAGACTGCATGCAAGATGAGTCGAAGGGAGTATCAAACACCGAGAGAAGGTATGCATAGATACAATAAGTTGTCGGATCAGTCGTGCTACATATGCGGACTTAATCACACCAGTTCACACTGCCCAGCATATAATGCAGTTTGTCACCATTGTCAAAAAAGGGGACATTTTTCACGTGTGTGTAGATCAAAGGCACAGGGGAAAGACAGTGCTGTTAATGTTCTTATTGACACTACCAATGATTTAGTTCTAGGATGTATAACCTCAAAGGGACAAGTAAATGAGAGTTGTGTAGACAGTAGTGTAAATGTCCAGCAACAAGCACAGAGTGATAAGTTATGTTGTAAAGAAAACGGTATCACTAAAGTAAGTGTTGTAGATGAGGGATCCAAATGCATAACCAGCTCTGTAAATGGAACCGAGTGGTTTTGTAAACTTAAAATTAAAGAACCTAACAGCTTTGTTAATTTTAAGGTGGATACTGGAGCACAGGTCAATGTTATTCCAGAGAGTATATTTCGTAAACTTAAGCTAAGAGAGGGTGCACTCTTGAGATCGGAAGTGAAACTAAAAACGTAAACTGGTTCTGATATACCCGTTATTGGTAAATGCTTTTCACATTGTAAAACCAAACATGACAAATCTCATGTGATTGAATTTCAGGTAACTAAGGTGGAAAATTCTCCACCAATATTGGGGTTGTTAGCCATACAACAGTTAGGCATTTAGCAAAGAGTTGAAACAGTCGTTTCACAAACAAACACAAGGGCTCCTGCACACTTGATGACGAGGTATAAAAGTGTTTTTGAGGGATTAGGTGACATAGATGTGGCACCATATACATTTGTGTTGAAGCCAGAGAGTTGTGTACCAGTAGCCACATTCCAAAGGATACCATTTTCCTTGCATGACAAACTACGGGAAGAATTAGATATAATGATAGCCCTTAAGGTGGTTGAAAAGGTCACAGAGCCAACAGAATGGTTGAACCCTATAGTAGTAGTTCGCAAACCCAGCGGGGAGATTAGGGTGTGTCTGGACCCACAACCATTAAATGCAGCAATCCTGAGGGATCATTAAAGGTTACCTACTTTGGAAGAGGTCACAGTGAAAATGAAAGGGGCTCAGTATTTTAGTACGCTCGATGCAAATAAGGGATTTTGGCAAATTAAATTGTCTGAGGAAAGTGCGAAGTTGACAACTTTCGAGTCCCCGTCCCATGGGCATCTTAGGTTCACACGGTTGCCTTATGGGTTGTCGTGTGCACCAGAGATTTTTCACAGGGTATTCAGTTCTTTGTCCTCTGATATAGAAGGTGTAGAGATTTACGTTGACGATATTATTGTATTTGGCAAAGACAAGGTTGAACATGATGCCAGGTTAGATAAAGTCCTACAGAGGGCTGCGGCAAAGCATGTGACTCTTAACAGGGACAAATGTATATTTGGCTTAACTGAAGTAAAATACATTGGCCATATCATTAGTAAGGATGGACTCAAAGTTGATTCTGATAAGGTACAGGCCATACAGGAGTTGCCTGAACCCAAAAACAGCGTTGAACTACAGAGGGTTTTGGGCATGATTAATTATTTAGGAAAATTCATCCCAAACTTGTCAGAGCACACAGCAGGGTTGAGTGAACTGTGTAAACAAGGAGTTGTGTGGCAGTGGACAAACAATCATAGTGAGTCATTCCTAAAGTTGAAGGCAATGTTAGGGGCCACACCAGTACTGCAATACTTTGATCCACACGAGGCCGTTGTAGTTTCAGTCGATGCCTCAAAGAAAGGGCTGGGAGCTGTTTTGATGCAAGCAAAAGGGCCAGTTGCATTTGCGTCCAAAATACTTACACAAACACAACAAAACTATGCCCAGTTTGACGCCGCCGTCAGTGCTCCCTCTGAGAGCACAGGCCGTTATGTGTCCTCAACACCTGATAAGTGCCGCGCCCCGAACGTGCCCGCGCGCGCAACGTAGTGCAGTGCCCCGAACGGCGTGACGTCAGTCACGGCCTCCTACGTGTGCAAAGCGCCCGGCCGGGTGTGGCACTGCGCAAGGGTATTGTTTCTCAGGCATTTTATAATATAAACAAAAACTAAGAAATCTAAACCATTCAATAATTAATGTTAATTAAATGATCATATGTTAAAAGGGTATAATTCACAAAACTGGCCGAAGTCACCTTCCCGCGCTCCGCAGTTTTCCCGCGGAATTTCCCCCCTCCCTGGCCCCGGCGGCCAGGGAGGTTTGTCAGTCGCCATCCAGCACTCGCCCGGGCCGGCAGCCCACGCACGGGGAGCCTTCAATTTTCGCGCCAACACCATATAACTGCAATAGGTAAATATAGTCCAAACGTTTTATATCAGCTCCCCGGTCGGCCCAAATCGGCCGTTAGCATCCACGCGCGGTCTTTTAATAATATGTGTATCCCATCAGGGATTTGTATAGTTTACGTAAGCAATTAGGTGACCTGTCGTGGCACCTGCGCCTCACGCTTTAACGTCCCACCACGGGACATAGTTCTTTGCCCACGTAGGGCGGCACTGCGCCGAACGCGACCAGAACTTTCGGACGAGTATTCACCTGGGACGTGCCACGGCCACGTGTGTGATATCGCTCCAGATTCCACCGTGTCCTTGCCCAGCTTAACGTGGCCCAGCCACCCCGCGGACTATCCGCGCATGCATATCCTCCTGTGCGGGACTAATCGCAGTAATTCAGTGTAACGTGTTTTAATAAGTAAATATTCTCTTGTGCGGGACTAATCGCAGTAATTCAGTGTAACGTGTTTTAATAAGTAAATCATTCTCCTGTGCGGACTAACCACAGTAATCTCGTGTCTTGTTTTGCCTTAATTAATTTGCGGGACCGATCGTCCACATACGTCACGCCACATCCGTGTACTCTCGCAGAGACCCTAGCAGGTTCAGGTGCGCGGAGCTTAGGTCGACGGTGAAGCGGCCAGTCACGTGAACGTGTGACCTGTAGAGTGTGCTACGTAATAAATCACCAAAAGAACTCGTGTGTTTCATTAGTAAGGCGTCCTGGGAGGCCATAACAGCCCGGGGAGTCCTTTGTCGCCGCATCCCTGCCTACTGCCACGAGGCCAGGAACCCCCCCTTGAGATTCAAAATTAACCTACCAGCTTAAATTTACGTAAATTCAGATTAGGCAACGGGGACGGCGTCAAGATTGAGAAGGAACTTTTGGCTATAGTGTATGGGTGTGAGCGTTTCCACCAGTATATTTATGGACGTAAGGTTGTCGTGGAAACAGACCATAAGCCCTTAGAGGCCATATTTAGTAAACCACTAGATAAGTGTCCCTTACAACTCCAGCGAATGCGTATAAAACTGCAAACCTATGACCTAACCTTAAAGTACAGACCGGGGAAGGAATTAATTGTAGCTGACACGTTGTCAAGGGCAAGTGGTCCCGATGAGGGTTTTAAGCTACATGAGCAGGAGATAGCAGCTCAACAGGGACTAGTCATTCACCACTTACAGGCATCACAGGATATGGTCTTAAAGCTTGAAAAGGAAACCAGTAGTGATGTTACATTGGGACTGCTTAGAGAAATTATCTTGAAGGGGTGGCCTCTACACAATAAGCAAGTTCCGCATGCTGTAAAACCATTCTGGACATACAGGGAGGAATTAACAATACACGGGGAGTTGGTATATAAAGGCACAAAGGTTGTTGTTCCACAATCCATGAGACAAGAAATTCTAGATAGAATTCATTATAATCATATGGGAATACAGAAATGCAAGTTGAGGGCACGGGAATGTGTTTTTTGGCCAGGGATGTCGAAAGACATTGAAACTCTGGTGAACAACTGTGATGCATGCAGATCAGTTCAAAATCTCAATGGTAGAGAGCCACATATGAACAAAGAAATCCCTGATAGACCATGGCAAGTAGTAGCTGCGGATAATTTCCATTTTCAGGGTAATGATTACCTTTTAGTGGTCGATGCCTATTCAAAGTTTCCAGAGTTTTGTCACTTAAGGAATCTTTCCTCTAGTCATGTAGTCACTCGCTGCAAAACAATAATGGCCAGATATGGAATACCAGAGGTCCTATATAGTGATAATGGTCTACAATTTTATTCACAGGAATTCAAGGGATTTGCTAAGCAGTGGAATTTTCAACACAAGACATCAAGTCCTACATATGCACAATCAAATGGTCTAGTAGAACGACATTTTCAAACTATAAAAAAAAATGCTTAAGAAGGCAGTAATTGATCGTAAAGACATAATGTTATCTATCTTAGAGTATAGAAATACTCCCATTGATGACACCCTACCATCTCCAGCACAGTTACTTTATAGCAGGCGTTTGCGTGGTTTGATGCCTCACTCTAGGGATTCGCTCCAGCCTCAGTCCCAACCTAATATACAACATAACCTAGTGTCAAGGCAAGAGAGACAGAAACAGCATTATGACAGGCAGTCAAAAGAATTACAACCAATGTTGGAAGGTAGTCGGGTAAGGGTTAGGAACGGAAAGGGTTCTTGGCAGAGAGGACAGGTTGTTAGAGTTCTGGATAGACCCAGATCATATCGAGTGAGATTGGACACAGGCTCTGAAGTGGATAGAAATCGCAGACACTTAATACATGATAGTAACAAGGAGCCTCTAATAATTGAGAATTGGGACCTAGAAGTAGATACACAGGAAAGTTCAATATCTAGCCCAGACGCGAATATACTAGCAAAGGGGAAACAAGGTGAGTCTGAAAACAATAGATTTAGTGAAGATGAGGATGAGATAGGATTCAGAGGGTTTGAGTAATGTGAGGTAAGAAGCCAGGGCAGACATAAAACACAAGTTACGGAGGGTGAAGTTACTAGTTCTAGATCAGGCCGTATAGTGAAGCCTCCAAGATACCTAGAGAATTATACTGCATAGTCCAAAGGAGCAACTTGGCAGTAATGTTTGTAAAATGTTGTAAATAGATTTAGTGCCAGAAACTAAACATTAGCATATTGTGTCCATGCAATACTATATGTTATCTTGTGTATTGAAACTTGTAAGATGTCCATGAGGCACTATGTGTTTTGTTGAGAATTGAAACTTGTTAGGTGTCCATGAGGTACTATATGTTTTGTTGAGAATTGAAACTTGTAAGGTGTCCATGAAGCACTATATGTTTTGTTGAGTATTGAAACATCCTTATGTATCGTTCAAGCACTTTGTGTTTACAGTTGGTGCAAAAAAAAATGTATTTTTAAAAGCTTTGTAAGAAGGGGAGATGTGTATCAATACATTGGTGTAGTGTGAGACCTGCACCAGCCAGTTATAACATCTATGAGCGGATGCTCAGTAAATAAAAGCTCGCAACATGGCGACACAACAGCTTGTTCGTTGGTTATTTATTGAATCCTAAATCCCTGCACATCGCAATCATAACAATTCCAACCAATCACAGCACAAAACACATGGTCGGCCATTGTTCGAAATGGAGAAGCAGGTTTGAAATAGGTTATTGACAAATGGCATAACTATCAAATTCTGTTGCATAAGAATGTTCACTCATGTCTAAATTAATTCTTAATTACAAATATCCGAATTCTAACCAAAAATACTGCCTCGCTCGGTCCAATACCAAGACATAAACTTCCGGCTGAAAGGTTCCGGTTTGTTGTGATTGGTCACTTCCCTTAAGTCTTAACGAAAAATATAAAATATAACCATTTCTGTTAAGTCTTAAGTCATCATATGGTTCGCATACGACCCGTCAAAATTCACACACGACAATCATAAACCATTCCACTAGTTTACATAGTCTCATATGGTAAGTACACGACTAAGTCTTAATTCTTAATTTTCAATCGTAAACCCACCTTTAGTCTGGCACCAGATTTCATGAGATAAATTTTCTCATTGGAATGTGCCACTTTTTCATCATGTTTTTACTTACCATATTAAAATTTCTTAATAGCACACCACAGGGCACTCTACATTAGAAATAAATGCCAACTTTTTCTTCAATTGAAATAGCGTCCAGTTTTGTGCCTCTCAACTAAGGTCAGGACCCTCATTTTATCATATGGAAAAAAATTACATCCTCCATATGGTTTCTGATATTTTCTTAATTAATTATGACATTCAAATAAGAAAACTTTTCTAAAAGTGTAAATACTTGACGCCAACCGCCGGTGCTCCCTCTGGTTCGCACAGGCCATTACATCCCAACACTTACTCGTAAGTGCAACGAACACGCCCAAGCGTGATATCCGCCGTGTGAGTGAAAGTGCGCCGCGACGAACAGCAAGTCGACTACAGCGCAGCGCCCGGCCGGGTGTGGCAATGTGCTAATGTATAATTAAATAAGTAATTCTTCTTTTTAAAAACCAAAAATATAACAAATAAAAGATATGGAAATATATGAAAATTATGTGCAATTGTTAAATAATCATGTAATATCAAATTTAACATTTAAGTTCAAAACTGGTTGGAGCTGTTTTCCCGAGCTACACGCGTCTTGGCGCGAGGTCGCGCGGAGTTGCCGTCGGGAGCTCACAGGGGTCGGTCGCTCTGCGAACGCAGAGCCTACAGTTTTCACATCACGTCCAATTAATCGCAATAGTCGTAAGTTTACCAAATCTTTTCAATTAGCTCTGCGCCCGACCCCACTCAGCCGTACGTTCTTACGTGCGGCTCTTCGCATAATTATTTTAAATCCCAACAGGGATATTTCGGCATATTACGTAATTTTCACATCCTAAGCATTCGGACAGCGGACTTGAGCCATACACATTTTCCAGGCTTCGACGCCAGTGAATCGTTATTTGTTAAGGGCATCTAGGAAGCCTTGAGTGTCATGGTGTACTAACTCTTTAATATACGTGTCTTCGATTTATCTAATTTTGACTGTGTAATGTATGTATTTGCAATCTAACCTAGTAATAACTTTGTTAACCTGTAAGAAGCGACTGTGACTCTCGTGTGTTTTCATCTAGCCGGGCTTACGCACAATTCGAAACATTCGCATTGTAGTGGGTTAGATTGCAATCACCTTTAAGAACGTTTGATTATATTTTGCTGTCATTGTATGTTTAACTTCATTTACCATATAAACAGTTGCAATTTATCAGCTCTACCATAATTTGCGGCAGCCTTCGTGTTAGTAACGGTCACAGGATAGAACTTTATACACGAGTTTGCAACCTATCCTGTTCGCGCGCAATGTCAATGTGTCGAACCAATCGTGAAGCGACGGTCTGACAACAGACTCAGCCAGGCATTGGACAAGCAAGTGTAGCAGTCTTAATAAAGTGCAGTATCTTTTCAGTCGGTTTTCCTTTTTATTTTTCAAGGCATCCTGGGTGGCCTGAACATCCCAGGTAGTTAAAAATCACGACGCACTCCTGCCTGCAGCCACGAGGTTGAACCCCCCTTTATGCCCCCTGAGATCATTTTCAATTTAATATTTATTCAAAACTTAATCCAGCAGCGGGAGAAGCGTCATACTCTAATAACACCGAAATACCAGGAACATAATAAACATTCCATTTTTTTATTAAGAATTATTAATGACTAGCATATATCAAACGACAACATGTTCGTTTACCATCCCGGAAATTATCAGTGATTTTATCTGTATGGAGCAAAATTCTATGGTAAGACGTTCCCTACTTAAACAACCCCCACAAAAGTGGATGTTACTTACATAAGTGATGAAAACCAATTTGTGAGTATCGACTTTAGGATCGCCTTTCCTTAAGCATTCCCTTAGGTACTGATGGTATATTTAAGAGATGTTGGTAAAAATGACCATATATTCTTTCAAATAAAGTCTAGTGTGATAAATATATACCTTCTCAAATTGTGTTTTTAACTACATTTCTTAATGGGAATCACACATAGTTAATTCATTGCAAAAGCAACTACGTTGACTACTGATTAATTTTATTACCAGCTAGAAATGTTAATCTATGTAATGAAACGGCTCTGATAAAAGTGAAAAGGACTTGTAAAAACAAATAATCCTGGCTTTGGGTCGGTTTTACAGCACGGAAATTAATTAAAATTGTCGTACTGCTGATTCCTGCTATGATGTTAAAGTGTTAAATGGTCGTAGAGGGCACCAAATAGTCCAAATTATGATCACTGTGGGCCAGTTTGCAGGTAGAGAGGAAACTTGTCTCAGGGGTGTGACAACGCAACATGGCTGGTAAAGAGCAGGAAGGTTGTGTATAGGTTCCTACGGCTGTTGCAGCCACTGTAGATGCTGGTTGAAGGTTTGGAAAACTATTCACATAATCACTGTGGGGCCATTTCTAATATGAGTGGTTTTATTGCACATTTCACTATACATGGTGCTGCATACTGCACTGATTGTTCTATGTCTGGAGTAGGGGCTTAACACAGCACATATCTGGTGTTACCTTTACATAACTGCTAGCCACTAATGGACATAGTAATGGAATCATCAAAGTCTTTCTGACATTTACATAAAATATTAGGTGCACTGGCATTGGTGTCATCTGCCTTGACTGGAAATGAACATTCACGCCGAGGTACATATGGACTTATCTTACATATGCTTACCGATACATTTACACTACAATCACAAATAAACACGCCGGTAGCATGTTGACAAATAAAAACTATGTTGTTGAGAGGATGTCATGAACTGCTCGAAGTTGTGGTTTTTGTGTGTTTCCCAGGCCCGGTTCCCGCGAAAATGTTTAGTATACCAATAATAGCTCAAGTTGTGCTTTACACCTTGCTGTGCTTATACAGAATGTTGTCATTATTTATTAAACAATTAATGTGGGCAAAACACTGTCTACTTGTCACTTATTACATGAATTAACAATATTACATAAACATCATACCCTAGTCGATTGTCATTTGAGAGACAATGGATATATTGGTAGTGACTGCTGTTCGTAGCACTACACTGCATAGTACCTGCGCTGCACTGCACCTGTTTGAGGTACTCACGCAGACGCACATACACTCTAATGAGGCAATGAAGTGGCATAATGGCCTGTGCACTTAGGACGACATCAAAACTACAGCCCATCTTTTTAACTTCATTAAAAAAATAATACTGATGCGGGTTCATCTCCGCAGGGAGTGCAGAGAATGGGGTCTCTGGATAGCACTGCTGCCTTGTGTCGTTGCCCGGTTCCATCTCTCTTGGGAAGAGCAGCCTCCTGCAGGGAGGAAGGTCGCGGATCATCTGGCCAGTGTAGTTTACCGACATACATCACCCGCATGGGAGAACAGTGTTTATGCATGCTTGTCTGAAATAGTTGTCCATGTGTTCGGCCCATAGACACGCCCCTACCAGCCTAGTACTTTCACTAGTTCACTTACCAAGACAAAAATCTGTCTAGAGTAGTTAATAATTACTTACAACTCTGGTCCCAACATTTTAGCTTTAATTGTGGTGCTCCTGTGCACTAGCCAAGTCATTACAGGAACAGTATCCTACGATACGACAGGCATGTGTCCATACTGGGAGCTAGATTAGAATTGCAACACAAAAGTTAACAAGACTTAATACTTAAACATAAGAGAGCATAAGGCTCATGCAAGTTAGAGGTGGGTCGAAAAGTATCAACCTGATACTTTGTCACTGATACGCGCCTGTATCAGGAACGGCAAACGAGTACACTTGAAAAGTATCAGAGACTTTAGTATCAGTTCAGAATTCACCTGGAACAACACCACGGCCAATGAGCGCAGTACCCGATCGCAGATGACGGTCACTTGGGCGGAGCTTGTGAAAGGGGAGGGAGCAGGAACGACGAATAAGGGATAAAGAAGGGAAAGAATGTAGGGGAGGAAGCGCAGGGAAAGGCGTTGAAGCCTTGAAGGAGAGGCGCAAAGCGATATTGTTACAAGCAGGGCTGCCACTCATGGGTTTTTCCACCCAGATCTGGGTTTTTCCAATGGTGTTTGGGTTTCTGGGTTTTTAAATAATGAATTCCAACAATTCTAGGTTTTTTATAATTTTAATTATTTTTATACCTAAAACAATAATAAAGGTAGTAGCTACTGTATCTGTTGCAATATCTGTTTGATAAATGCAAACAAGTCTATGTGTTTCACACACAAAAATACATATAAACACAAAACTAGTTTTCAAGAAGCTAAGTCGAATATTAAATTAGACACATTCTTCAAAGAGGCTTGCAGAACACAAAACCAATGCAACAATTAACCTTCAAACCAATCTTGTAGAATCAGACTCTGAATAAAGACTAACGTACATGATGCAGTTTTATAAAAACAATTACCGTTTTAAAGAATGCAGTGATGGTGTTTGTTTTGTCATGTATATATTTGTAGGTTTTTTTATGATATGTGCTGGTCCAAGAATTACTTATACAGCCATTTTGCTGCAGTGTAATTTTCTTGTATTGGTTGTATTTAACCGTTTTCAGTCTTGTAAGGTAATTAATTGTTTTATATTAAAACCAGTTATGTTTATATTTTTGAATTAGTACGCAAACATTTTCTACGATAGCATTTTAGACGCATCTGGGTTTTTTTTGTAGGTTATCTAGGTTTTTCATGAATATCAGAGTGGCAGCCCTGGTTACAAGTCCTTTTGTTTATTGTCCTACTTCAAAGTACGCGCAGTGCGTGCACCGTCTCGTTCAATAATAAAACTAATGAAAATTTAATATTAAAAAGTACATTCATACAAGATATATTTATATTTGTGCACCTAACAGCTATGAAAATGCAAATAAATTCTCAGTTGACACTAATAACAGATGTAATCAACATATGAGGTTTGTTTGACTCGAGGTCTCTCGTGCTCCTTGGGAGTTGAAAGAGTTGGGAGCAAGTTGACCTGAGGGCAAAAAGAGTCGGTAACTTTTAATACACGAAGAAAACGTTATTTGTTGTTAAACAATGATGGCGGAAAATATAGCAGACATCGTAAGAAATTTGTTTGGAAATGAAGATTCATATGAAGATGAAGTTGTTATTGATTTACCATATATTGGACTACAAATTATGAGAGCTTGATGAAGGTAAAAATATATAAATATTGCTTTTTGACTTTAAACCGCTTGTGGTATGCATAAGCTAACCTGTACTAGGAAACGATTGCAAATCTTGTGATTTTTAAATAAAGGACGCCAAATAAGTTATATTGAAATGTTTTTCCGCTTCAATGTCGTCATCTAATTAAAATATTACCGTCATCACCAAATGTAGCTTGATAACATATTGACTCCATCGTCAAAGTCGCGCCAAAACAACCAGCAGACGACTTGCCCTCGCAACTCTTCCTCGAGAGGAGGAGCATCGAGAGCATGACCTGAGTGACCTGAGAGCAACTTGCCCCCGCGAGTAAAACGACCATCCGCCATACTGCTTCCGGAAAAGGGCACCCCGAGAGTTGACAGGTCAAAAAGAGACCTCGAGTCAAACAAACCTATGGACTTTCTTTTTTCGAAAACAATTAGTAAATAGTGTTTTTATACATTAAAAATGCACGATTTTATCAAAAATAAAAAATAAAAAAACAGATAGGTACATTAGTAGCATACTATATCAATGTTTACGTTTCAAATGTTTCTTCAGATTAGTCGATGATTTATAACTCAGTTTTTGTTTACACAAATTACAATTAGCAAACTCATTATTTTCCGTGAAAAAATTCCACACAAATGAAGTCTTTTTCATGCACTTATCCATTCCTTATTTCACTATAAAGATACTAACTACAAAGCATGACAGCCCGCAACATGGTGATACACGGCCAGGACGAACTGCAGTGAATGTTGAACTGATTGATACTGGTTGTATCAGGCGGGCATGAGAGTATCAGAGGTAGAGAATTACCAGGCGTGATAAATAATGTATTAGATTCTCCTTCCGGTCGCACGGTCTGCGTACGCGGAGCTTTGTTGCCTCCTGGGACCGTCTGATACAGAAGTATCAGAGACTTGTAACATGGTACAATACTGTATCAGTATCAGGTTGGAACAGATACCGAAAATTGCTGTAACAACCCACCTCTAATGCAAGTACAGTGGTAGCGGCGCGAGACATGTACATACTTGGCATGATCTAGAGACCCCCCTCTCCTTCTGAAAATCGGCGTGGAAAGAGTTGTATAATTGTATACTGGACTGTATGAGATAGCTGTAAAAAATAAGACATGATTAGCTATTAATAATTAGATCTAAAGGAGCATCACTGGAATTAACACTCTACACAATTTGAGTGTTAAATTCGGCAGCGAAGTTTTTGCCAGGTGTCTCCTGATAGCTGCCACAAGCGACAGATTGTACTGGGATCAGGGTTTGGATCGCTTCGCCGGGCTGCGCGATATCAATACTTAAACATTTCCATTTGACCGAGTAAGTGTGATGGACGGACGTGAATCATTCGTAGTATCTGCACCAGCCACCTGAATTCGTTGCTGGTGCAGCTATGTCAACTATCGAATCATTCGATTTGCAACGCAAAAAATTCAACTTTATATTGAAAAACATCGATAAAAGTGAGAAAAAACATGATATTATATTAAACACTGGCTTTGGACCTGTTTTTTGACAATAAATGTTTTTAGAAAACTGCTGATATTGTTACAAATTGCTCCTACCAAATGATGTATACCGAGAGTTAATATTGTACTCATCAAAAATTAATAATTAGGTATCGCATTTTAAGTGCGTCATATAATTTCACTCTTGTATCTATTTGATCACTTAACTATTCAAATAATTTTTTGTAAATATGTAGTGTACGGTGCCGTCGTCCGGGGTCTCGGGCTCGAGTCCCGGTGCGGCTCCTAGCGGGAATGGCTGTTGTCGATGTAGTGTTTCCGGGTGGGCGCCAGACTAGCTCTGTTTCTAGTCGATAGGTGGGTCGTGGGGTCGGTTGCCCTGCGTGGCCCACTAGGACCGTCGGCGGTGTTGCGTGGGATATGAGGGATTCCTTACTTGGCGGTGGTTGGGAGTTGTATGGTTAATTGATTAGACGTTGAATTAATGCGGCAAATGACGAGCGTCGTTTATTCATGCGACTGTGGGCTCGGTGTAATACCTTGGATTACACACCACGTCGTACAGAGGGTGACGTCACACAATACAGGAGTTACACAATTACACAAAGTTATTCTGAAAAGTTACGTAATGAAGGCGTGGCACAAGTTTACAAAAATGTTACGTGACGGCGCGTTGCACAAGTTTACTGAAATGTTACGTGGTGGCGCTTCGCACAAGTTTACTCAAGAATGTTCCAGGTTCAAGGCGTCGTACAAAATTACTAAAATGTTACGTATTAGCGTGGCACTAGGCGGTTCTGAGCCTGGTTACGCACAAGAAGGGTGAGGGTGATTGGAGGCGGCCAATCCCGTATATCTATGTCTCGAGGCGGTGTTTGCGTCCACTGTAGTGGAGGGCGGACCGCAGCTAAATGTGTCCAAGTTCCCTTACGGGGTTGTGTCAGCTCCGGGGCGACTGGCTTTAATTCAAGTTTTGTGGTTCGGGAGGCGGCCCGTGCCGTATATTGAAAACTACCCCGCAGACCAAGTGTGGTGCAGGGGTTTTTAAAAGTTATGCGGCCGGATTAAGTCCTGGACCGAAAATTTGGACCGGGTACGCACGGAGAGATTAATAAAAAGAGGTTTCGAGGAAGTGACTACAATTACCAGAAGTGAGTTCAATGCAGACAATGGATGATGTCTCTCCGTGGGACGTGCGTCCGCCCCGGTCCACTAGTCGCGCTGTACTGGCGTGATGTCATGGCGTCCGGCCGAGGCTCGGTGTCCCTCGCGCCAGGGTTGACCTCATTACGTTAATTTCTAATTTAACACGTTCACAAGAGATTTTAAGGGCGCTAAATTCCTACATTAATTATTAAGGCTAAATTAACATTACTCACCCCTTCTACAATTTAGAGTTAGTATGTTTACGAATTATGTTCTTTAAATTATACGTCACACCAGAGACTGTTCGTCTCTTGCCGGACTGCTTCGGTGGGGGTAATAACGAAACACAAGGGGTTAATAATTATGTCACATGAAATACTTAACTAATCTAGGCAGAAGGCCGCCAGGGGAACACTCACACACGTATCGACTTTTTTACACATGTGAGTGCCCGGGCACTCCTACGTCGCACTTCAATTAAACGAACGTTTAATTTATACGTAATATTGTTTATATTCTGTGTGTGTTTTATCGACATCGTCGCCTGTAATGTCGGTCTGTTTATTATGGGGCCGGGTTCTACCTTGTCTGCTGGTGGCTCGCCTGACTCGGGTGGGCCATGGCTAGGGGCGCGTTCCGTTAGCGGGGTTGAATACTGGCGGTTGCAGGTCGGGCTTTCGGGTGGCCTTTGGTCGGACGACGTCAACGGATTATCGTCAAAAAAAATTTAAAAATCTGAAATAACTTTCATTATATGCTCTTTTACGTCCTCTTTTCATTACAGCCTGCGGAGATAAGAAATTCCAAATACTTTAGGAGATATCGAATTTTTTAATTTTCATATTTGGCGTGACGTCGTCCGGCCGACGACCACCCCAGAGCCCGACCTGCACCCGCCAGTATACGCTCCCGCTAACGGAACACACCCCTGGCCATGGCCCACCCGAGTCAGGCGAGCCGAACAGCGATTAAAGGCAAACCCGCGAAAACCTGAGTAGACAAGAGAAGAACCGTACCCATTCCTCCTGGAACATTAAATTAGGATTTTAGCGACAATAAAGTCTCTTCCAGACACACCCATTTAGAGTCCAGCGTAATGAGGTCAAACCTGGCGCAAGAGAGGCCGAGCCTCCCTCGGACGCCATGCCAGTTCGGCAGTTCAGCACAGCTCACGGACCGGGGCGGACCTACGTCCCACGGAGGGGCAACAACCTTTGTCTTCATCGAAAGTAACGTCCGGTAAATATAGTCACTAATTAACAGAACCCCTTTTTTACTTAACCTCTCCGTGAGTACCCGGTCCCCCTTTTCGGTCCAGGACCTAATCCGACCGCATCAGTTTAAAGACACCCCGCACCACACTTGGCCAGCGGGGTTGATCTTCAGTATACGGCACGGGCCGCCTCCCGCAACTCACAGAACTTTACTTAAGGTCACGCGCACGGCGCTGATCACAAACCCGCAAGGGAGCATGGACAAACTTAATTGCGGTGCGTGTTTCACCACAGTGGGCACAACAACCGCGCAGAGACATTCTTATACGGGATTGGCCGTCTCCAACCGCCCACCCCTTAACTCAGTGTATTTTTGTGTCCCGTATTTTGTATTACTAACTTACGTTACCCGAGTAACGAGTGCCACGTAACTTGTGCGCGCCCCCTTAATTCAGTGTATTTTTGTGTCCCGTATTTTGTATTACTAACTTACGTTACCCGAGTAACGAGTGCCACGTAACTTGTGCGCGCCCCCTTAATTCAGTGTATTTTTGTGTCCCGTATTTTGTATTACTAACTTACGTTACCCGAATAACGAGTGCCACGTAACTTGTGCGCACCCCCTTAATCCAGTGTACTTTTGTGTCCCGCCTTTGTGTTACGAAATTACATTACCCGCGTAACCAGTGAGACGTATGAGACGTAACAGCGTCCGAGGCCCACGTAACGCGGAACACAAACAATACGGCACCATGGAATAACGAGTAAACCCCCCCCCCCCCCCCCGGGGACCTCTGTAGAGTGTTGTATTGTGTACGACTCGCTCCTATGAATAAAAGGTACGACACCACCACCTCAACTCCACGTCTCTTATTTAAACATCATCTCACGCAACACCGCCGCCGGCCCTAGTGGGCCACGCAGGGGCACATACATCCACGACCCCAAACTCACGACTAGAACTGAGCTAGTCTGGCGCCCACCCGGACAATACGTATCAAGAACCGCCTTTTCCCACTAGGAGCCATACCGGGACTCGAGCCCGAAACCCCGGACGACGGCAGGCGATATTTGTTTAAAAAAAATTTAAATTCCGAAAATACTTTTATTCTGTGCTCTTTAACTTCCTCTTTTCATTAAATCCGGCGAAGATAAGAAATTCCAAATACTTTAGGAGATATCGAATTTTTTAATTTTCATCCTGTGCATTCATGTGGCATTCATCGTTGTTGCTTGTTTACGAGTATGATTTTTTTTATTTTCGTGACATAGGTGAACGACTACATCATTTTCTACTAATGGCAAAGGAATCTGTACCAGCCTCTAACTTAGGTGAGTTTTTAACGTTTCAAATTTTAATGTTTTATTTGTTGCACAAGTAATAAGTAAAAAGAAAATTATGTGAGTTCCTACTGTTCATCCTTTGTCCCGGTTTGTTAGGTAATGTCAGCAACATTATAAATACTTTAAAACAAAACAACCATTAAAATTAATTTTATTATTTTTAATGTCCGTTCAGTTTAAAAGTATTTATAATGTAGCTGACCTGACCTAATCTATGTTTGTCCCATTTTGTTAGGTCAGGTCAGTTACATTGTTATGGTAGGAAATTCCTACCTAATGAGAATTCCCCAAAATGCAGAACAACTGCAATACATGGGAGTCTAAGAGGGTGCATAACTCCTAGACCCCAGGAAACCCGAGGCTCACAGGAGACCGAGCCCTTAGCAACAATGCAGTGAGCGCTGATTGGCTCTAGATGATGTCACTTCAAGTCTGTGCTGATTGGCACTTGATGATATCACTCTGGGTTCGCCGGGTATAAATACGGGTTTGTTAGCAAGCAGCAAGCAGAAGGTGCCTGGCTGCCAGCCAGAGGCTTCGGCTTATCACATCGCTCCGAAGAAGACAACAGATCGTCACGCTGCCGCCATCGTCCACGACGCCCGGAACTTCACTACTCCACGACGCTGCCGACTTAGAAAAATCCGCATCTGAGGCAGAAGGGAATCACTGCTCCGCCACGAGAGACAGTCACCCTGCATCCAGAGGCACCAACCGGACTCTGCCTGCGGAGGCCGCACCGTCACCTCCGGAGTCTATCACCTCCATCCGCACTCCAGGTGGGACTTAGCCGAATTCCAACAAAGCCGTAATTGGAACTTTAACTTTTCACACTGGATCGGGACTTAGCCGCAGATGACATATTACGAAGAAACGGACTTATCTCAGACACCACGACTCGCCACCAAAACTCGCCAGGAATGAGTAGGAACTCGCTCGGCGAGTAATTTTGAGAAAAGCTGCTAATCAAATTTGAAGTCCTCAGGGTTGGGCGAATACCCTCTGAAGGAAAATAGTGAAGGGAACAGACATTTGATTAGGGACACTCGCTCAGCGAGTGGCGAAGGAGCGATTCGGCGCAACGAGAGTGGGAGTCGACATCTACATCGTCCGCATACGACGAAGAGGGGTTTATAGGCAGCGTTGGCGAACTTACCCGGAATTGACTTTGTACATAGAGTAGTAAATTGATAGAGACAGGACTGAGATGCCGGATAACCGGAACTATAAAGACGAAGAGTTGGCCGCACCTCAATAGTTTGTAGGCGAAAGCGCCACTAGGGATCTGAATTGAATGCTTATTATATAAATGGAGGGCGGACCCAAACTTGCGGCGTTGGTCTAAGTATAAGTCAAGTGTATGTTTTGAATTGTGTGTAATTGAGTAAAGTTAAGTCTAGTTTGTAATTTTTGAAGTATCAGTAAATTAATTCAAAGAAAATAGAATACAAAATTAAATTGTTTGTTGTCATAGCTAACATAATCTCCAAATGTCAGGGTTATTATTTGTTCTGCTTTATTACTGGTTTCATCGAAGTAAAAGTGTGTAATTTGTGTTCACAGAGATCTTCAGACATTTGGAGTTAACCTGTTTCGGCTATTGAAGCAAACTGTGACGTATCAGTACCAAGTTTGCATGTTTGTCGCGTGCTATATTATAACCAATAAAAGCGTCTTGTACAAAAAACTGTTTAAGTTTCCTCGCAAGATAAAAACCCACCCTATCTCCCTTGGCAACTCTGTTCGAGTCGCTGTAGGAGATAACAACATTATAAATACTTAAAACTATACAACAAGTAAGATTAATTGATATTATTTTTAATTTCCGTTCATTTTGAAGTATTTATAATGTAACTAACCTTACCTAATGGAAAATTTCTGTTATTTAGGCATTCACGCAAAGGCAAAATATAAAATGACAATGGTCGAATGATTACATAGGTCTTGTATTGCAAAATAAGAACGGCGATATCTCGAAAATTAATTTGAATTTCTGATCTCCGCAGGCTGTAATGAAAAGAGGACGTAAATGAGCATATAATGAAAGTTATTTCAGATTTTTAAAAATTTTTTTGACGATAATCTATATACTTACCTAATTTTTTTTACTAATCGATAGTTTATAGTCGAATAATTGTCTTTTATTTCCATCACATAATCGAATTCGTTTTATAATGAGTCAAGATAAATCATTATTATTAAACAAAATAGAACCATTTTTCATTCATATTTCTAAAATATGTTTATTATAAACCTGTTTATAGAATTTTATTTGGACTGAAATTACTCTGCTTTGTATTTGGGCGAAGATAAAAGATATGAGAAAATAATCTGATGCTTTTGAAGCACTCGGCCAATCGAAAACAATGTAAGTTTGTATTAACCAATGGCGAAGCACTTGGAGAAGTGCGCCTTGATAAAAGGATTTAAATTTTTGACAGTTGTGGTGTAGTGGTTGTTATTGTTTTGATTAAGACATGTGATCTTTCGTCATTGTTTTCCTTAGCAAATAGTTGCTTGTGGCACTGGTATCACGGATCATTTTGGCGTTATTCTCAGAATATATATTTTTTGTGTGATCAAGGTACAAAACATATGAATAATAGAGGAAATTCAAGAGCTTGCATGTTCTGGAGGTAGGAAGGTTAGATTGACCAGTAGTAGTAAAAAGCAACAATTTAAAAACAAAGATTAAATTTAAAGAAGTCAAACAGGATCCACGGTGAAGCTTGGGGGTCTAAAGTTTTCTGTCTCTCCCCATTTTTTTCTTTTCAGATTTCAACTTCTTTAAGTAACTTGTTTATTTCCTTTGTGTGTGACTAATTACAATTTTTTCTTTTATCCATAGGCACTTTATCACACATTATTTATATTTTCACTAACACTGCCTTGTATATGTATCTTCAGTTATTGCTTATATTTCTACATGTAAGCTGTTTTTAAGAAATTTTAAATTTAGTAAACTTAATCTTAACAAGAGTTCACATGATTTAACAGTATTTTAAATAAATCTTACCTAACCTAACTTAACCAACCATTCACACAATTCAGTGGTATCTTTAGGGCGTGGTTACACACAGTCTGAACATGTTTCGTTCGAGGCAATTTCCAATTTAACTTAAACAGGTTGGCAAAGTAGTTCAGATCGACATATCTTCTACATTAGCCTCTGATTGGCTGTTTAGAATATAAACAGTCCTTTGCAGAAATTCAAGATGGAAAGTGTTTCTGGCACAAGTTCAAGTAATATTTTACTGAATGCAACAAAAAAAATCAACAGATAATTATATATATTTTTATAATTGATCCTGACCTTAATTTTCTTAAAACTGAGATTGGTACTCTTGCTCAAAAAAACAATAAAAAATAAGTTTATAAAATTTTACTGTGCATGTTGTATGAATTCCCGATTTGTAAAAAAATATTGAGCAATATGAAAACACATTCCATTTCTGCTGATAATAATTTATAAACAAGTGAGAAAATCCCGCGTTTTCTGGATACAAAATAGAGACGATCAACAACACTGTCATTCGTTGACAGTAGTCAATCAGTTATAGAGCTGAATACACTTTTCAGCAACTGCCGTGTAACCATACACTTTCGCGTTTGTAAACGTGTTTAACTTGATGTAAGTTTTTGGACATACGCCATTGCTAAGAACTTTTTCTGTTGAAGAAAAACTAATAAATAAAATAAATAAATAAAAATAAAAATAAAAATACTCAAAAAAAGATACAAAAAACACACAAAATTAAGCAAACAATTGCTGTTGTCAACAAGGATATGAACACCACAAAATATTCCGAAACAGGAATATGGTCAGCCCACAAATGATGACAACACAAAAATATTGAAACCCAAAATAATTCAGCACAACAGTTGAAGCGAGACAAAAAAACATGACAAAACGAAAAAACAAACAAATACAATAGTTTTACCTAAACAGAAACAAGCGACGTTTCGGGAACTGCTATCTGCTCCCGTCCTCAGGCAGAGACGCACATGGTACGGAAACACAGGTGCGACTGAGAAGGGGCTGGAAAATGAGGGTATTTATCAGAGAAAGGGCTACATCTTGCTCAGCCAATGACAGACGAGCTGTCTCCCCATTGGCTGTGCACCATGTAGTTAAAGCGGATTGGTTATGGTGGGTTGAGTATTGGCTATTGTTTTGTGCTGCAGGGATGTTTCTCTCTTTATCAAAGGGATCCACATATTTTTTAATTCAATGCTCTGCTGGCTGAAAATATTTTTATTGCTAATAATGAAGGCTGATTCTTTGATTTTCCTTTTTATTTTATCGGATTCCTGTATGAATGGTGTGGAGTCTTCCCAGAGAATTTTGTGGCTATTTTCCCATGTATGTTCAGCAAGTCTGGATTTTAGGGTTTCACCCTTCTTGCAGTTGTTTTTGTGTTCTTTGATTCGGGTGGATAGAGCTCTGCCAGTTTCACCTATGTACATGTGGCCACATTCACAGGGGATTTGATACACACAGTTGTGAGTTTGTAATTTTTCTGTGGCTGGTTTCACCTTGGTAACAATACTTTTAATAGTAGATTTAGAACGGAATGCTGTTTGAAGTCCATATTTATTTCCTAGGCGTCTTATTTTTTCTGAAAGCCCTTGAACATATGGAATAACTAGGGTTCCTGCAGGTTTCTCAGTTTCTGTGGATTTGAGTGTTTTGTTGGATTTCAAATGCTGTTTGATGGTGTTGACAGGGTAACCATTGGCTATGAGTTCTTTTTTTATATGATTGTGTTCAACCGCAATAGATTTCTCATCAGAACAAATAATCTCAGCTCGGTTGGTTAGTGTGTGAATTATGCCAGTTTTTGTTGTTTTGGGATGGTTGGATGCAAAATTAAGGTATTGGCCTGTGTGCGTAGGTTTCCTGTATACTTTTGTTTCCAGGCTGTTGTTTTTTCTGCTGACTAGTACATCCAGGAAAGGAATGCTACCTTTGGTTTCTTTTTCATATGTGAATTTTATTGATGGCCTCAGAGAGTTGAGGTGGTTCACAAATTCCTCCAAAGTTTCAGGTCCATGTTGCCAGACAGTGAAGGTATCATCCACATAACGGAGCCAGATTTTTGGAGGGCTATTACTTTTGCTAAGTGCTTCTTGCTCAAAGTTTTCCATAAATATATTGGCCATAAATGGTGAAAGAGAAGAGCCCATTGCCATGCCATCGGTCTGTTTGTAGAAAATATCCTTGAACTGGAAATATGTTGTGGTGACACAGAGGGTAATCATTTCCATGATGGATGGGATTGGTATTATAGTTCTGTCCTTTAGGGTTGGATCAGCTTCCAATTTCGCCTTGACAATGCTGAGTGTTTCGGCTACTGGCACATTAGTGAAGAGGCTTTGGACATCAAAACTCACCAGGGTATCATTGTTTTCTATTTTCAGTGTTTTGACTATAGAAATAAAATGATTAGAATCTTTGACAAATGTATCTGTCTGTCCTGCTAGTGGCTCAACAATTTTCAGGAGATATTTTGATAGTTTCTGGCATGGGGAATTACAACAACTGATGATCGGGCGCAGAGGCATGTCGGGTTTATGAATCTTTGGAAGACCGTAAATGTGGGGTGCTTTACTGCTGTGTGGTGTCAGTTCTGATCTAGTTTTTTTCTGGGATGTGATTCTGATGTTTTTTTAGAGTTTGGTACACTTTTCTTTCAATGCTGGCTGTGGGGTCTTTTACCAGTTTTGTATATTGATCTGTGGTGATCAAATCAGTAATTTTTTGCTCATAGTCTGGTTTGTCAAGTATGACTGTAGCACGACCCTTATCGGCTGGGAGGATTACAATGGTATGGTCGGATAAGGTCGATAAGGGTCGTGCTACAGTCATACTTGACAAACCAGACTATGAGCAAAAAATTACTGATTTGATCACCACAGATCAATATACAAAACTGGTAAAAGACCCCACAGCCAGCATTGAAAGAAAAGTGTACCAAACTCTAAAAAAACATCAGAATCACATCCCAGAAAAAACTAGATCAGAACTGACACCACACAGCAGTAAAGCACCCCACATTTACGGTCTTCCAAAGATTCATAAACCCGACATGCCTCTGCGCCCGATCATCAGTTGTTGTAATTCCCCATGCCAGAAACTATCAAAATATCTCCTGAAAATTGTTGAGCCACTAGCAGGACAGACAGATACATTTGTCAAAGATTCTAATCATTTTATTTCTATAGTCAAAACACTGAAAATAGAAAACAATGATACCCTGGTGAGTTTTGATGTCCAAAGCCTCTTCACTAATGTGCCAGTAGCCGAAACACTCAGCATTGTCAAGGCGAAATTGGAAGCTGATCCAACCCTAAAGGACAGAACTATAATACCAATCCCATCCATCATGGAAATGATTACCCTCTGTGTCACCACAACATATTTCCAGTTCAAGGATATTTTCTACAAACAGACCGATGGCATGGCAATGGGCTCTTCTCTTTCACCATTTATGGCCAATATATTTATGGAAAACTTTGAGCAAGAAGCACTTAGCAAAAGTAATAGCCCTCCAAAAATCTGGCTCCGTTATGTGGATGATACCTTCACTGTCTGGCAACATGGACCTGAAACTTTGGAGGAATTTGTGAACCACCTCAACTCTCTGAGGCCATCAATAAAATTCACATATGAAAAAGAAACCAAAGGTAGCATTCCTTTCCTGGATGTACTAGTCAGCAGAAAAAACAACAGCCTGGAAACAAAAGTATACAGGAAACCTACGCACACAGGCCAATACCTTAATTTTGCATCCAACCATCCCAAAACAACAAAAACTGGCATAATTCACACACTAACCAACCGAGCTGAGATTATTTGTTCTGATGAGAAATCTATTGCGGTTGAACACAATCATATAAAAAAAGAACTCATAGCCAATGGTTACCCTGTCAACACCATCAAACAGCATTTGAAATCCAACAAAACACTCAAATCCACAGAAACTGAGAAACCTGCAGGAACCCTAGTTATTCCATATGTTCAAGGGCTTTCAGAAAAAATAAGACGCCTAGGAAATAAATATGGACTTCAAACAGCATTCCGTTCTAAATCTACTATTAAAAGTATTGTTACCAAGGTGAAACCAGCCACAGAAAAATTACAAACTCACAACTGTGTGTATCAAATCCCCTGTGAATGTGGCCACATGTACATAGGTGAAACTGGCAGAGCTCTATCCACCCGAATCAAAGAACACAAAAACAACTGCAAGAAGGGTGAAACCCTAAAATCCAGACTTGCTGAACATACATGGGAAAATAGCCACAAAATTCTCTGGGAAGACTCCACACCACTCATACAGGAATCCGATAAAATAAAAAGGAAAATCAAAGAATCAGCCTTCATTATTAGCAATAAAAATATTTTCAGCCAGCAGAGCATTGAATTAAAAAATATGTGGATCCCTTTGATAAAGAGAGAAACATCCCTGCAGCACAAAACAATAGCCAATACTCAACCCACCATAACCAATCCGCTTTAACTACATGGTGCACAGCCAATGGGGAGACAGCTCGTCTGTCATTGGCTGAGCAAGATGTAGCCCTTTCTCTGATAAATACCCTCATTTTCCAGCCCCTTCTCAGTCGCACCTGTGTTTCCGTACCATGTGCGTCTCTGCCTGAGGACGGGAGCAGATAGCAGTTCCCGAAACGTCGCTTGTTTCTGTTTAGGTAAAACTATTGTATTTGTTTGTTTTTTCGTTTTGTCATGTTTTTTTGTCTCGCTTCAACTGTTGTGCTGAATTATTTTGGGTTTCAATATTTTTGTGTTGTCATCATTTGTGGGCTGACCATATTCCTGTTTCGGAATATTTTGTGGTGTTCATATCCTTGTTGACAACAGCAATTGTTTGCTTAATTTTGTGTGTTTTTTGTATCTTTTTTTGAGTATTTTTATTTTTATTTTTATTTATTTATTTTATTTATTAGTTTTTCTTCAACAGAAAAAGTTCTTAGCAATGGCGTATGTCCAAAAACTTACATCAAGTCATGCACTCCCATTGCACAAATCTTTTAAAGATAACATCAATGCCCGGTATGGACCCGGTATGCATATTTCTCTGAGGAAGTTGGAAAAGAAATTAATTGATTTATCACAATGTTCGAATAACTTGACTTTTCTCTGTAAATGTCGCAGTAAGGGAGTCATTCCTAGAGGACTCACAATCAAATCCCCGGTCAACAGCAAACAGGCTCAACAAATAACCCGGAAAGCCAGCCAAAAGCTTCTGAGTGAAAGAATTGCCGCATATCACTGCCAAAAATCACATTTGAACAATGAAATTTCGGCACTACAGCTTGAAATTCAGTCTACCCTCAATACTAAAGATTTCAATCGCATCTATCAGTCCATCACGAATCTGGTCCAAAAGAGGTCTCTACAGTGCAAAGAGAAGCAAAAAGATAAATTAGCCAAACTGACGAGTAAGATGAATACAAAAACACATCCCACAACACAGAGCATCAACACTGTCGTTAATTCATCTTCAAGAAAGCTGTCCAATAGCGAGGAAAATGTTTTACAAAAAGGCCTCAATTTCAGCATTGCTCCACGACACATTCCTGCACTTGACATAGTTTCATCTGTTGAGAGTGCAATATACAAACTTCCTGCCGCCAAACAAGATGAATTTCGTTGGAATGTGCGTACAGCAATCACTTCAGCCGGTCCACCTAAACCGAATCTGCCGCCTGATGAACTAAAGGCCATCAAAACTCTGAAATCCGACCATACCATTGTAATCCTCCCAGCCGATAAGGGTCGTGCTACAGTCATACTTGACAAACCAGACTATGAGCAAAAAATTACTGATTTGATCACCACAGATCAATATACAAAACTGGTAAAAGACCCCACAGCCAGCATTGAAAGAAAAGTGTACCAAACTCTAAAAAAACATCAGAATCACATCCCAGAAAAAACTAGATCAGAACTGACACCACACAGCAGTAAAGCACCCCACATTTACGGTCTTCCAAAGATTCATAAACCCGACATGCCTCTGCGCCCGATCATCAGTTGTTGTAATTCCCCATGCCAGAAACTATCAAAATATCTCCTGAAAATTGTTGAGCCACTAGCAGGACAGACAGATACATTTGTCAAAGATTCTAATCATTTTATTTCTATAGTCAAAACACTGAAAATAGAAAACAATGATACCCTGGTGAGTTTTGATGTCCAAAGCCTCTTCACTAATGTGCCAGTAGCCGAAACACTCAGCATTGTCAAGGCGAAATTGGAAGCTGATCCAACCCTAAAGGACAGAACTATAATACCAATCCCATCCATCATGGAAATGATTACCCTCTGTGTCACCACAACATATTTCCAGTTCAAGGATATTTTCTACAAACAGACCGATGGCATGGCAATGGGCTCTTCTCTTTCACCATTTATGGCCAATATATTTATGGAAAACTTTGAGCAAGAAGCACTTAGCAAAAGTAATAGCCCTCCAAAAATCTGGCTCCGTTATGTGGATGATACCTTCACTGTCTGGCAACATGGACCTGAAACTTTGGAGGAATTTGTGAACCACCTCAACTCTCTGAGGCCATCAATAAAATTCACATATGAAAAAGAAACCAAAGGTAGCATTCCTTTCCTGGATGTACTAGTCAGCAGAAAAAACAACAGCCTGGAAACAAAAGTATACAGGAAACCTACGCACACAGGCCAATACCTTAATTTTGCATCCAACCATCCCAAAACAACAAAAACTGGCATAATTCACACACTAACCAACCGAGCTGAGATTATTTGTTCTGATGAGAAATCTATTGCGGTTGAACACAATCATATAAAAAAAGAACTCATAGCCAATGGTTACCCTGTCAACACCATCAAACAGCATTTGAAATCCAACAAAACACTCAAATCCACAGAAACTGAGAAACCTGCAGGAACCCTAGTTATTCCATATGTTCAAGGGCTTTCAGAAAAAATAAGACGCCTAGGAAATAAATATGGACTTCAAACAGCATTCCGTTCTAAATCTACTATTAAAAGTATTGTTACCAAGGTGAAACCAGCCACAGAAAAATTACAAACTCACAACTGTGTGTATCAAATCCCCTGTGAATGTGGCCACATGTACATAGGTGAAACTGGCAGAGCTCTATCCACCCGAATCAAAGAACACAAAAACAACTGCAAGAAGGGTGAAACCCTAAAATCCAGACTTGCTGAACATACATGGGAAAATAGCCACAAAATTCTCTGGGAAGACTCCACACCACTCATACAGGAATCCGATAAAATAAAAAGGAAAATCAAAGAATCAGCCTTCATTATTAGCAATAAAAATATTTTCAGCCAGCAGAGCATTGAATTAAAAAATATGTGGATCCCTTTGATAAAGAGAGAAACATCCCTGCAGCACAAAACAATAGCCAATACTCAACCCACCATAACCAATCCGCTTTAACTACATGGTGCACAGCCAATGGGGAGACAGCTCGTCTGTCATTGGCTGAGCAAGATGTAGCCCTTTCTCTGATAAATACCCTCATTTTCCAGCCCCTTCTCAGTCGCACCTGTGTTTCCGTACCATGTGCGTCTCTGCCTGAGGACGGGAGCAGATAGCAGTTCCCGAAACGTCGCTTGTTTCTGTTTAGGTAAAACTATTGTATTTGTTTGTTTTTTCGTTTTGTCATATTTTTTTGTCTCGCTTCAACTGTTGTGCTGAATTATTTTGGGTTTCAATATTTTTGTGTTGTCATCATTTGTGGGCTGACCATATTCCTGTTTCGGAATATTTTGTGGTGTTCATATCCTTGTTGACAACAGCAATTGTTTGCTTAATTTTGTGTGTTTTTTGTATCTTTTTTTGAGTATTTTTATTTTTATTTTTATTTATTTATTTTATTTATTAGTTTTTCTTCAACAGAAAAAGTTCTTAGCAATGGCGTATGTCCAAAAACTTACATCAAGTCATGCACTCCCATTGCACAAATCTTTTAAAGATAAACGTGTTTACTTAAACATGTTCACCTGAAGTAGTTCAGGGTCCCGTGTAACCGCGCCCATAATGTAGCTAACTGACCTATCACAGGTCAATGAATTGGAAATAAATTTTATGAGTTATATTCTACTCATAGTAAGTTCATTTAAGTTTAACAAATATGGATGGGAACTTTATGTTATAATTGTAACTATAATATGTTTATGTCAGAACCTTAAATTCTTACTTACCTCGGGATGTCCACATTTTTGGAAAATCAGGGAAGTTGTAATTGGTCAGGGAAAGTTAGGAAACTTACTCAGAATCAACGAAAAGTCATTGAAGTCTCCCAGTAATAGCAATTTGAGGGGGAAATGTCATGCTCCAGTCTGCCATCACCCAGACTGTGAAAGCAAATTTATTTATATTTGTTTATTTAGTATATAACTATACACAGTATAAAATAGTTATGCAAGGTTCTGTTTGAAATAAAGAAAGTGGAGTAAAATAGGCCAGCTGTGAGGATTGTGAAGGCTAGATTTTCATTATTTCTTTTGGAAAATAGCAGTTTTGTAATTTTGTTAGTTTGGTGATGTAAAGTCAAGAAAATTTTACCACAGATTTGTGTGGACACCCTGAACTTACACTCGGCCCATGCCATTAAATAAAACCATAATTAAGTTTTATGTGCATAGTGAAGCTTGCAGCGCACTGCTCCTACAATGTCTGCGAGGAATACATCCCGACTGGAAGATTACCAGGTGCTTGGCATCATTGGGACGGGAACATTCGGGACATGCTACAAGGTGCAGAACAAGTTGACTGGTCAAGTTGTTGTCTGGAAGGCTGTCAAGTACGGGGCCATGAAGGAAGACCAGAAGAAGGTTGGTTTTAATTGCCTTTCTGTCATTTCCTGTTTCCATATTTTAGATCACTATTTTTACATTCTATAATGTGATTTATATTCCCTCTCCTACTTTCTGTTCAATCCTGCTTACCTCTCGTGCTCCTTACTCATGTGTTTGTTTTCAACTGCCAAGAATTCTGGCAGATATATAATCACACTGTTTACATGCAAACAAGTACAGTTTAACATTCATGTGTTGTGGCTAGTCTTGGCTATACCAGTACCAGCACACATCATCCGCACCTCTCTGGGAGGCTCGTCAACCACACCATGACTAAACATTTACTAGATTTAATAAATAAAACAAACATGTAGTCGGTGACACCTACTCTCAGAAGGATATTCAAAAGCTGCAGGGAAAATTAATTAAAGCTAAAAGCAGAGCAAAATTTAAGGAAGCTGTCTATAAGCATAGTAACCAAAAAAAATCTCATTTTCAAGGTGAGTTTCAAATTTACTCAAAGAGCAAACATTTCTACACACTTTGTATAAATGACATTGCTGAAACTGATCTTACTTTCAAATTTCATGTTCGTACTTTCAAAAGGGGCGCAAAACTGCTCATAAGTTCGGCAGTTATGATATTTCATAAAAAATTCTACAAATACCAAATTTAACTTAAAAGTAGCCACTGTACAAAAAACGAATTACAAACAAAATGTTAAATTAAAAATACTAAAACCTATTAAAAAGAATTCCCATTTTCACCATGGTTTTTTACTTCAAAGTCCTTGTGGATTTATTATAAGTCTTCAAATGGTGCCTTTTTCATTTATTAAATATTTCGGTAAGGCCTTTCATACTAAAAAAAAATAAGTTCGTAACAATGCACATTACATTACTGGCGACTTAAGACGTCATATGAAAATGGTTTAAACAGGAAAAATGCCATCACTGCTTCTGGCATGAAACTGAAAGTTTGGCTTGCAAAAACATTAACGTCACTGTTTATAAGCAGTAAAATTCCAGTCACAAATGTATATAGTTTCTTGAAACACTCGTATCTGGGCCAAGGGAGGACTCAATCAGACACTTACTTGGTCAAAGTCTTCATTGCAGGTTGTTCACTGCGAGCATTGTACACCAAGTCTCAGCATTCACCATTGGCTGTGTTTTCGGCCCACACGGCTTGGAAAAATGTTGTCTCCTGCTCGCAACAAACCCTGGCAGGCTGCATCATGTTGCTTTGGCGTATCATCGACACGTCTGTCTTCCAGCAAAATAATCCAAACTCGCAAAGAACTTTGTCATTTCACAAAAGCGGTGCATAGTTACGCTCCATCCAAAAAAGGTAACACACACAGATGTTAGGCAGCCAGGAGGCCGGCGCTCCGAAAGTCACTCCTCCCATCCCACGCCCGCTCAGCTGTTTGACTTTCTCACTTCCCCTCCATTCCTTCACGAGGCGGGGCAGCATACATCATAGACACATTTAAAACACATGCAAAAAAATTGGCACCAGCACTAAAATATAATTAAATGTAATTAAAACTACTTGTAAAAATCCATTATAAAAATAACTGATAAAAACGTACAAAAGTAATAGTACCAACTTATGGTTAAAATTACCAATGTAATAATTTCCTAACAAAAATTGCACCCCAATCAAACTAAAATACAACAAAACCAGAGAGATGAACTAGCTAAAAAAAAAGTTCTCATTAAATTTTTTTTATAGTTCATGTAGAGTCTGTTTAACCAGAGTTAACAGTATAGATAGAAGTTTTACACTTCCATATTCTAATTACAAAGTTTTAAAAGCTTCTCAAACCACATTTTTAAAAGGGAAAAATATTTATATAAATATATAAAAATATATGCCAAATCCTCGCGTGGTCAGTCCAATGTGGCGTCAACCAGTAGTTCCATGAAAAGCC